>NC_053041.3:583009068-583254600 GCF_002575655.3 Aegilops tauschii subsp. strangulata
GGATCTTACCGAACTTTCTATTGAGTTTTGTGTTGATGAAGTGATCAAAGATCGAGGAGGTCTCGATATGAGGAGAAGGAGGAGAGGCAAGAGCTCAATCTTGGGGATGCCCACGGCACCCCATGTAAATATTCAAGGAGACTCAAGCGTCTAAGCTTGGGGAAGCCCCGGAAGGCATCTCATCTTTCTTCAACAAGTATCGGTATGTTTTCGGTTTCGTTTCGTTCATGTGATATTTGGAAATCTTGGAGCGTCTTTTGCTTTCAGTTTTCATTTTTATTTTATGCACCATGCTACTATGAGATAGTCCATGGTTGATTTATAGAATGCTCATTGCACTTCACTTATATATTTTGAGTATGGCTTTATAGAATGCTTCATGTGCTTCACTTATATCATTTGAAGTTTGGATTGCCTGTTTCTCTTCACATAGAAAACCGTTATTTGAAGAATGCTCTTTTGCTTCACTTATATTTATTAGAGCATGGCCTTTTGTAGAAAGAATTAAACTCTCATGCTTCACTTAGATCTATTTAGAGAGTCAACGGGAATTGGTCATTTGCATGGTTAGTCATAAAATCCTACATAAAACTTGTGGATCACTGAATATGATATGTTTGATTCCTTGCAATAGTTTTGCGATATAGACATGATAATATGTGGGAGGTACTAGTAAATGGTTGTGTTTAGTAGGAATATTGGTGTTAAGGTTTGTGATTCCCGAAGCATGCACGTATAATCTCTCGTTATGCTATGAAGTTGGAGCATGATTTATTATTGATTGTCTTCCTTATGAGTGACGGTCGGGGACGAGCGATGGTCTTTTCCTACCAATCTATCCCCCTAGGGGCATGCGTAGTAGTACTTTGCTTTGAGGGATAATAAACTTTTGCAATAAGTATATGAGTTCTTTATGACTAATGTGAGTCCATGGATTATACGCACTCTTACCTTTCCGCAATTTGCTAGCCTCTACGATACCTTGCATTGCCCTTTCTAACATCAAGACGTGGTGCAAATTTCGCAGGTGCATCCAAACCCCGTTATATGATACTCTCTATCACACATAAGCTTATTATATCTTCCTCAAAACAGCTACCATACCTACCTATAATTGGCTTTTCCATGGCCATTCCGAGATATATTGCCATGCCACTTCCACCGCTTCCGTTTGATGACTTGAGCATTCATTGTCATATTGCTTTGCATGATCATATAGCTAACATAGTAGTTGTGGCTCAGCCACCGTTCATCATTTTTCATACATGTTATGCAAGATCATTGCACATCCTGGCACATTGCCAGAGGCATTCATATAGAGTCATATTTTGTCATAGGTATCGAGTTGTAATTTTTATTTGTTTTGAGTTATAAGTAAATGGAAGTGTGATGATCATCATTATTCATTTTCAGAGCAGTGCCCCAGTGTGGAAAGGATGATGGAGACTATGATTCCCCCATAAGACGGGATGAGACTCCGGACAATGGGAGAAAAAAAGAAAATAAAAGAAAAAAATAAAAAATAAATAAACGAGAAGGGGCATTGTTAGTATCCTTTACCCCACTTGTGCTTCAAAGTAGCACCATGTTTTTCATATGGAGAGTCTCCTATGTTGTCACTTTCATATACTAGTGGGAATATTTCATTATAGGATTAGATGCACACCCACTTAGTTTCATATTGAGCTTTCACACACTTATAGCTCTTAGTGCATTCGTTGCATGGCAATCCCTAGTCCTCGCATTGATATCAATTGATGGGCATATCCATAGCCCATTGGTTAGCCGCGTCGATGTGAGAATTTCTTACTTTTTTGTCTTCTCTATATTTACCCCTATCATCATACTCTATTCCACCTATAGTGTTATATCCATGGCTTGCGCTCATGTATTGCGTGAGGGATGAAAAAGCTGAAGCGCGTTAAAAAGTATGAACCAATTGCTCGGCTTGTCATCGGGGTTGTGCATGATAAGTACTTTGTGTTAAGAAGACAGAGCATGACAAGACTATATGATTTTGTAGGGATAGCTTTCTTTAGCGTTGATATTTTGAAAGACATGATTGTTTATTGGGATGCCTGAGTATTGATGTCTTTATGTCAAATTATAGACTATTTTCTTTGAATCACTTATGTCTTAATATTCATGCCATGATTAGATATATGATCAAGTTTATGCTAGGTAGCATTCCACATAAAAAATTATCTTTTTTATCATTTACTTGCTCGAGGACGAGCAAGAATTAAGCTTGGGGATGCTGATACGTCTCCGTCGTATCTATAATTTTTGATTGTTTCATGCCAATATTATACAACTTTTACATATTTTTGGCAACTTTTTATATGATTTATTGGACTAACCTATTGATCCAGTGCCCAGTGCCAGTTCCTGTTTTCTGCATGTTTTTTGTATCGCAAAGTGTCCATATCAAACAAAGTCCAAATGCAATAAAATTTCACAGAGAATTATTTGGGAATATATGTGATTTTTGGGAGTTGGAATCACCGCAAACGGAGGCCCTGGTGAGCACAACCCACCAGGGCGCGCCAGAGGAGCCAGGTGTGCTGTGGTGGGTTGTGCTCACCTCGTACGTCGGTTGGAACTCTACTTCAGGAGCAAGGAAGCTTATATCTGCAAAAAAATCATGTTCAAATCTCAGCACAATCGGAGTTACGGATCTCCGGGAATATAAGAAACGATTTTCGGCCAGATCTGGGGGAGCGCGAAACAGAAGAGAACAGAGAGGGAGAGCCAATCTCGGAGGGGCTCCCGCCCCTCCGGCGCCATGGAGACCAAGGACCAGAGGGGGAACTCTCCTCCCATCTAAGGGGGAGGCCAAGGAAGAAGAAGAAGGAGGGGGGCTCTCTCCCCCTCTCTCCCGGTGGCGCCAGAGTGTCGCTGGGGCAACGATCGGGATGGCGATCTACATCAACAATCTTGCTACCGTCAACACCAACTTTCTCCCCCTCTATGCAGCGGTGTAACACCTCTTCCCCCCGTTATAATCTCTACTTAAACATGGTGCTCAACTCCATATGTTATTTCCCAATGATCTATGGTTATCCTATGATGTTTGAGTAATCTGTTTTGTCCTGTGGGTTAATCGTGATCTTGGTTGGTATGATTGTCTATTTTATTTTTGGTGCTGTCCTATGGTGCCCTCCGTCTCGCGCAAACGTGGGGGGCCGCTGTAGGGTGTTACAATATGTTCATGGTTTGCTTACGGTGGGTTGCGGGAGTGATAGAAACTTAAACCCGAGTAGGTGGGTTATGAAGTATGCGAGTAAAGAGGACTTGATACTTAATGCTATGGTTGGGTTTCATGACCTTAATGGTCTTTAGTAGTTGCGAATGCTTGCTAGAGTTCAAATCATAAGTGCATATGATCCAAGTAGAGAAAGTATGTTAGCTCATGCCTCTCCCTCATATAAAATTACAAGAATGATTACTGGTACTTGTTATCGATTGCCTAGGGACAAATAACTTTCTTGTTGACAAAAGCTCTCTTAGCTGTGTCTTTATCTAAACAGCCCCTAGATTTCATTTACGTGCTCTTTATTATCTTGCAAACCTATCCTATCACACCTACAAAGTACTTCTAGTTTCATACTTGTTCTAGGTAAAGCAAACGTCAAGCGTGGGTAGAGTTGTATCGGTGGTCGATAGAACTTGAGGGAATATTTGTTCTACCTTTAGCTCCTCGTTGGGTTCGACACTCCTATTCATCATAAAAGGCTACAAACGATCCCCTATACTTGTGGGTTATCACCATCGTCGATGCATGCATGCATCACTTTGACCTACATCGGGAGAGGTTAATTAATTTCACCATCGATGAGGATTCTTTTGGGTTGTACATATTACGGTAGGAGCATATAGTATGCGTCGAAGAGGGGGGAAGGGGACCATCATATGTAGTACGCTTCATGAACCTCGCTCTATGTGGGCGCATGGTTTACGGTTTTTGAGGCATGTGGCACATCAAAAGTTGTGCATTTTTTGTATTCAACATATATATGTTTGGCCCACATGCAAAGCGATGGTGGTTCTCCTTGAAGGAAATATGCCCTAGAGGCAATAATAAAGTTGTTATTTATATTTCCTTATATCATGATAAATGTTTATTATTCATGATGGAATTGTATTAACCGGAAACTTAGTACATGTGTGAATACACAGACCAACAGAGTGTCACTAGTATGCCTCTACTTGACTAGCTCGTTAATCAAAGATGGTTAAGTTTCCTAGCGATAGACATGAGTTGTCATTTGATTAACGGGGTCACATCATTAGAGAATGATGTGATTGACTTGACCCATCCGTTAGCTTAGCACGATGATCGTTTAGTTTGTTGCTATTGCTTTCTTCATGACTTATACATGTTCCTATGACTATGAGATTATGCAACTCCCAAATACCGGAGGAACACTTAGTGTGCTATCAAATGTCACAACATAACTGGGTGATTATAAAGATGCTCTACAGGTGTCTCCTATGGTGTTTGTTGAGTTGGCATAGATCGAGATTAGGATTTGTCACTCCGATTGTCGGAGAGGTATCTCTGGGCCCTCTCGGTAATGCACATCACTATAAGCCTTGCAAGCAATGTGACTAATGAGTTAGTTACGGGATGATGCATTACGAAACGAGTAAAGAGACTTGCAGATAACGAGATTGAACTAGGTATAGAGATACCGATGATCGAATCTCGGGCAAGTAACATACCGATGACAAAGGGAACAACGTATGTTGTTATGCGGTTTGACCGATAAAGATCTTCGTAGAATATGTGGGAGCCAATATGAGCTTCCAGGTTCCGCTATTGGTTATTGACCGGAGATGACTCTCGGTCATGTCTACATAGTTCTCGAACCCATAGGGTCCGCACGCTTAACGTTCGATGACGATCGGTATTATGAGTTTATGTGTTTTGATGTACCGAATGTAGTTTGGAGTCCCAGATGTGATCACGGACATGACGAGGAGTCTCGAAATGGCCGAGACATAAAGAATGATATATTGGACGATGTTA
Source organism: Aegilops tauschii subsp. strangulata (assembly GCF_002575655.3). NCBI lineage: Eukaryota > Viridiplantae > Streptophyta > Magnoliopsida > Poales > Poaceae > Aegilops > Aegilops tauschii. The sequence goes on from NC_053041.3 coordinate 583,014,101, forward strand.
TTCGGACACCGGATGAGTTCCGGGGGTCACCGGATAAATGTCGGAGTGCCGGAAGGGTTATCGGAACCACCGGAGAAGTAATGGGCCTTATTGGGCCTAGGGTAGAGAGAGAGGGGCTGCCAAGGGCTGGCCGCGCGCCCCCCATGGGCCTAGTCCGAATTGGACTAGGGGGAGGGGTGGCGCCCCCTCCTTCCTTCTCTTTCCCCCTCCTTCCTTCTTCTCCTAGTAGGACTAGGAAAGGAGGGAGTCCTACTCCTACTAGGAGGAGGATTCCTCCCCCCTTGGCGCGCCTATGAGGGCCGGCTGGCCTCCCCCTCCCTCCTTTATATACGTGGGGAGGGGGGCACCCTAGAACACAAGTTGACAGTTGTCTTAGCCGTGTGCGGTGCCACCGTCCACAGATTTCCACCTCGGTCATATCGTTGTAGTGCTTAGGCGAAGCCCTGCGTCGGTAACTTCATCATCACTGTCATCACGCCTTCGTGCTAACGAAACTCTCCCTCGGCATCAGTTGGATCAAGAGCATGAGGGACGTCAACAAGCTGAACGTGTGCAGATCACGGAGGTGTCGTGCGTTCGGTACTTGATCGGTTGGATCGCAAAGATGTTCGACTACATCAACCGCATTGCTTAACGCTTCCGCTTTTGGTCTACGAGGGTATGTGGACACACTCTCGACTCGTTGCTATGCATCACCTAGATGGATCTTGCGTGTGCGTAGGATTTTTTTTTGAAATTATTGCATTCCCAACAGTGGCATCCGAGCCAGGTCTATGCGTAGATGTTATATGCACGAGTACAACACAAAGAGTTGTGGGTGATAATAGTCATACTGCTTACCAGCATGTCATACTTTGATTCGGCGGTATTGTTGGGTGAAGCGGCTCAGACCGACATTACGCGTACGCTTACGCGAGACTGGTTCTACCGACGTGCTTCGCACATAGGTGGCTAGTGGGTGTCTATTTCTCCAACTTTAGTTGAATCGAGTGTGACTACGCCCGGTCCTTGTTGAAGGTCAAAACAGTACACTTGACAAAAAATCGTTGTGGTTTTTGATGCGTAGGTAAGAATGGTTCTAGCTAAACCCGTAGCAGGCACGTAAAATTTGCAACAACAAGTATAGGGCGTCTAACTTGTTTTCGCAGGGTATGTTGTGATGTGATATGGTCAAGACGTGATGATATATAAATTGTTGTATGAGATGATCATGTTTTGTAACAGCTATCGGTAACTGGCAGGAGCCTTATGGTTGTCGCTTTATTGTATGAAATGCGATCGCCATGTAATTGCTTTACTTTATCACTAAGCGGTAGTGATAGTCGTGATAGCAATAGTTGGCGAGACGACAATGATGCTTCGATGGAGATCAAGGTGTCAAGCCGGTGATGATGGTGATCATGACGGTGCTTTGAAGATGGGATCAAAGGCACAAGATGATGATGGCCATATCATATCACTTATATTGATTGCATGTGATGTTTATCCTTTATGCATCTTACTTTGCTTAGTTCGGCGGTAGCATTATAAGATGATCTCTCACTAAATTTCAAGGTACAAGTGTTCTCCCTGAGTATGCACCGTTGCGAAAGTTCGTCGTGCCGAGACACCACGTGATGATCGGGTGTGATAAGCTCTACGTTCACATACAAAGGGTGCAAGCCAGTTTTGCACACGCAGAATACTCAGGTTAAACTTCACAATCCTAGCATATGCAGATATGGCCTCGGAACACTGAGACCGAAAGGTCGAGCGTGAATCATATAGTAGATATGATCAACATAGTGATGTTCACCATTGAAAACTACTCCATCTCACGTGATGATAGGACATGGTTTAGTTGATTTGGATCACGTGATAACTTAGATGATTAGAGGGATGTCTATCTAAGTTGGAGTTCTTAAGTAATATGATTGATTGAACTTTAATTTATCATGAACTTAGTACCTGATAGTATTTTGCATGTCTATGTTGTTGATCAATGGCCTGTGCTACTGTTCCTTTGAATTTTAATGCGTTCCTAGAGAAAGCTAAGTTGAAAGATGATGGTAGCAACTACACGGACTGGGTCCGTAACTTGAGGATTATCCTCATTGCTGCACAGAAAAATTACGTCCTGCAAGCACCGCTAGGTGCCAGGCCTGCTGTAGATGCTGCTGATGACGTTAAGAACGTCTGGTAGAGTAAAGCTGATGACTACTTGATAGTTCAGTGTGCCATGCTTTACGGCTTAGAACCAGGACTTCGACGACGTTTTGAACGTCATGGAGCATATGAGATGTTCCAGGAGTTGAAGTTAATATTTCAAGCAAATGCCCGGATTGAGACATATGAAGTCTCCAATCAGTTCTACAGCTGCAAAATGGAGGAGAATAGTTCTGTCAGTGAACATATACTCAGAATGTCTGGGTACCACAACCACTTGACTCAACTGGGAGTTAATCTTCCTGATGATAGTGTCATTGACAGAGTTCTTCAATCACTTCCACCAAGATACAAGAGCTTCGTGATGAACTATACTATGCAAGGGATGGATAAGAGAATTCCCGAGCTCTTCGCAATGCTAAAGGCTGCGGAGGTAGAAATCAATTAAGGAGCATCAAGTGTTGATGGTCAACAAGACCACCAGTTTCAAGAAAAAGGGGTAAAGGGAAGAAGGGGAACTTCAAGAAGAACGGCAAGCAAGTTGTTGCTCAAGTGAAGAAGCCCAGGTCTGGATCTAACCCTGAGACTGAGTGCTTCTACTACAAAGGGACTAGTCACTGGAAGCGGAACTGCCCCAAGTATTTGGCGGATAAGAAGGATGGCAAGGTGAACAAAGGTATATGTGATATACATGTTATTGATGTGTACCTTACTAATGCTCGCAGTAGTGCCTGGGTATTTGATATTGGTTTTGTTGCTAATATTTGACACCTCGAAACAGGGACTACGGATTAAGCGGAGATTTGGCTAAGGACGAGGTGACGATGCGCGTGGGAAATGGTTCCAAAGTCGATGTGATCGCCGTAGGCACGCTACCTCTACATCTACCTTCGGGATTAGTTTTAGACCTGAATAATTGTTATTTGGTGCCAGCGTTAAGCATGAACATTATATCTGGATCTTGTTTGATGTGAGACGGTTATTCATTTAAATCTGAGAATAATGGTTGTTCTATTTATATGAGTAATATCTTTTATGGTCAAGTACCCTTCAAGAGTGGTCTATTTTTGTTGAATCTCGATAGTAGAGATACACATATTTATAATATTGAAGCCAAAAGATGCAGAGTTGATAATGATAGTGCAACTTATTTGTGGCACTGTCGTTTGGGTCATATTACTGTAAAGCGCATGAAGAAACTCCATACTGATGGACTTTTGGAATCACTTGATTATGAATCACCTGGTACTTGCGAACCATGCCTCATGGGCAAGATGACTAAAACTCCGTTCTACGGAACAATGGAGCGAGCAACAGATTTGTTGGAAATAATACATACTGATGTATGCGGTCCGATGAATATTGAGGCTCACGGCGGGTATCGTTATTTTCTGACCTTCACAGATGATTTGAGCGGATATGGGTATATCTACTTGATGAAACATAAGTCTAAAGCATTTGAAAAGTTCAAAGAATTTCAGAGTGAAGTGGAAAATCATCGTAACAAGAAAATAAAATTTCTGCGATCTGATCGTGGAGGAGAATATTTGAGTTACGAGTTTGGTCTTCATTTGAAACAATGCAGAATAGTTTCGCAACTCACGCCACCCGGAACACCACAGCGTAATGGTGTGTTCGAACATCGTAACCGCACTTTATTAGATATGGTGCGATCTATGATGTCTCTTACTGATTTACTGCTATCGTTTTGGGGTTATGCTTTAGAGACGGCTGCATTCACGTTAAGTAGGGCACCATCTAAATCCGTTGAGACGACACCTTATGAACTGTGGTTTGGCAAGAAACCCAAGTTGTCATTTCTTAAAGTTTGGGGTTGCGATGCTTATGTGAAAAAGCTTCAACCTGATAAGCTCGAACCCAAATCGGAGAAATGTGTCTTCATAGGATACCCAAAAGAGACTGTTGGGTACACCTTCTATCACAGATCCGAAGGCAAGATATTCGATGCTAAGAATGGATCGAGTTTCTCTCGAAAGAAGTGAGTGGGAGGAAAGTAGAACTTGATGAGGTAACTGTACCTGCTCCCTTATTGGAAAGTAGATCATCACAGAAATCAGTTCCTGTGACTCCTACACCAATTAGTGAGGAAGCTAATGATAATGATCATGTAACTTCAGATCAAGTTACTACCGAACCTCGTAGGTCAACCAGAGTAAGATCCTGTAACATCCCAAATTTTCAATTTGGAATGTTATACATAGATCATTCATGCATATCATATTTTATTGCATATTTGCTTTGCGATCCTCGAAATTCTAAACAACTCAAGGACCCACGGAGAGAGTTGGGGATTTCACCGTTTTCATATTTGAATTCTATCAAATATCAAAGCGAGGATAATTTGTTTTAATTATTTTTCTCTTCGAAAATATTTCATATCAAAATATATGAGAGGGGATAATAGGACTTCCCCAAAATATCTGAAATATTGGAGGAAAATTATTAAAATCAAATAAACATTTTTTGGGATTTTATTGCTATTTTATTTGCATAGGAAAAATATGCGTTTTTCAAAATTGCATTAGAGTCCTTAGTAAGTGTTCATCTTGTCCGGCATATTTTTAGAGGACGGGGAAAATTTATTTCAGGATTTGTGGAGTCCGTTTAGTATTTCTTTTCTTTCTTTTTCTGCACGTCGGAATTATTTAATAAAAACACGCAACCGACTCCGGGCCGTATCAGGCCAGGACACCTCGGGCCGGCCCTTATAAGCCGCCGCCCCGCGACCTGCCAGCCCACCCGAGCCGCCTCGCCACCCGCGCCTAACCTTAGCGCCGCCCGCCGCCCGAGCCGCCGCCGCTGCCTACCGCCCGCGCCGCGCTGCCGCCGCCGTCCGACGCCGCGCCGCCGCCTCGCTGTCGCGCCGCTGCCACCGCCGCCGGAGCCCGCCGCCCGTTGCCGACCTCGCCGTCGAGCTAGCCGCCGCCGCCGCCGGTTTTTCGTTAAAAACCATTTGGTTTTTTTTATAAAAACCCTAGTTCATTTTTTTAGATCGGTTCGTCGGTTTTCTCGGTTTAGTTTATATAGCGGACGTTCGTCCGTACGTTCGTTTTAACGAACGGTTTTCGCTCGTTAGTTATAGAAAACGAACATTCGCTCGTTAGCCTGTTCGTCGGTTTCTCTTTTTCTCGGGGTTTTTTTCGTGATTATTTTCGACCGCGATTTCTGATCCGATTTTCTTTTTAGTATAACTTTCCGCTCGTTTATTGGAATCAGGCGATTAAGGCGCCTAGATCTTCGTTTCAAAGCCCTCTTTCTGTTTAATCAACTTGAACAAGATTTTGGTATTCTAAAATTTGACTTTAGTCCAGAATAGTAAACGGATCTTGTTTCTTTCGCAGTTCGAGTTTTGTTGCTCTGTTTGATTTAATTCTTTTTGCAAACTGTAGCGACCTGACCCGAATGGATCAAATCTCTATGCATAAGTGTCATCCCTGGAGCGGTAATGCTGACACACACAGTACTTGAAGGATTTAAAACACAGTGCAATCACACACTTATTACATTGAATGTCTCAAAAGAGAACTTATTACGATAAATATGGCTTAAGGCCATCTAAAAACGATAACAGCGGAAGACTTGGAAGATAAGTGAGTCCATCAACTCCAACGGCATAACTGAGTGCACGACAACGACCTAATCGCATCCTTAATCATCGTCTGGAAAGTCTGCAACATAATACGTTGCAGCCCGAGAACAGGCCGGCACATGGAATATGGTGGCAATATAACACAGTAGAGCAATGAACTGAATAATGCTATCACTATATGCATATATGGCTGTTGGAAAGCTCTATGGTTATAGTTTTTGCGAAAAGCCAATTTTTTCCTACAACAAAGGAATATATTTTATTTTAGCTATCATGGTGGTTGAGACATTGTTGAGAAGGTTCCTCCAACTCAACCCCAATTAAAAGTGATTAACAACCCAACATATTATTTTAGAGTGATGAGATACATAGGAGAATTCAAGTACTAGATACTCAAGATGTCCATAACCGGGGACACGGCTAACCATGATTAGATTGTACACTCTGCAGAGGTTTGCGCACTTTTCCCCACAAGACTCGATCTCCTCCGTTTGATTTCTCGCACTTCATGGTGTTTGAGAAACGGATGACCGAGACACAGTCTTTCAGAAACATTACTCTCTACTCTGCGTGGACACGTACACCTACTTTCCCTCTACATCTGCTAGCCCACATCTTCGAGAGGTCATGTAGAATACTCAACTATGCCAGAGCCCATAATGGCTTGTGGCTGCACACGGAAGTTTCCAGTATGAAAAATCTTAGATCCCTTTGAGTCTGGGTGGCGAACCAAATGGACAGAGCTGGAACCCCAGTTATCCGCAACCAATCCACCCAGATGTGTGTTTAAGTAGCCACCTTAAGTTGAACCATTAATTAACAATCTCACATCTGTCATGGATATCACTCACCCAATCCCACGTCTACGAGCATAGCATAGCGGTATAAGCATAACGTAGAAGTAACTCCCAAGGGTTTGATAATAAAATAGGTTCTACCTCATCAACTACTTCCCAAACCCACAAGTTAAGTCATCCTAATCATGCAGTGTTTGAGGATTGAGACTAATGCATAAAAACTGGGTATGAAAAGAGTATGATTAATGTGTTACTTGCCTTGCTGACGATCCGCAAAAACTAAAGACTCGTAGTAGCACGCTTCGCACTCCGGGAATTCTATCACAAACAAACAATAGCATACATGAGCAAACAAGCAATGATGCACATGTAAATCTCAAATAAGAATATCTAACCAGAAAGTTCAACTTAAGAACTCCGGTTTGCAAAAAGAATCAAATCAAATGGAGCAACGAAATTCAAACTGCGAGCAAAACAAGATTCGTTTACTAATCTTGACTAAGGTCAAATTTTACAGTACCAAAATCTTGTTCAAGTTGGTTAAATGGAAAGAGGGTCTCGAGACGAAGATCTAGGCGCTTGAATCGCCAGATTCCGTCTTACGAGCGAAAAGATAAACAGAAATGAAAATCGGATCAGAAATCGCGATCGAAAATAATCGCGGAAAATTCGATAAAAAGAAAAACTGACGAACAGGCTAACGAACGAACGTTCGCTGTCTGCGGTTAACTAACGAAAACCGTTCGTTAAAACGAACGTACGGACGAACGTCCGCTAAATACCTAACCGAAAAAAAACGATCTACGAAAATAAATAAAAAACCGAGGTTAACCGGAAAAAAAACCGACCGGTCAACACGGTCAACGGCGCGGCTCCGGTCACGGCGGACGGCGGCGGCGGCGGCGAGCGGCAACGACGTGCGGCGGCGGCGGTGCTAGGGTTGGCGGCGGGGTGGGCTAGCGGGCGGGGTGGGCTTCGGGCGGGGTGGGGCGGCTTACAAAGGCCCCAGGGCGGAGTCCCGCTCGGGTACGACCCGGAGTCGGTTCATTTTTTTTTATAATTCCGACGTGCAGAAAAAGAAAGAAAATAAATACTAAACGGACTCCAAAAATCCCGAAATAAATTTTCCCCGTCTTCTAAAAATATGCCTGACGAGGTGAACATTTATTTGAGCCTAAAATGCAATTTTAAAAAACGCATATTTTTCCTATGCAAATAAAATAGCAATAAAATCCCAAATAAAATATCAATTTGCTTTTAATATTTTTCCTCCAATATTTCATTATTTTTTGGAAAGTCATTTTATTCCCTCTCATAAATTTTAATGTGAAATATTTTCGGGGAGAAAAATATTTAAAACAAATAATCCTCGTTTCGATATTTGATAAGATTCAAATACGAAAACGGTGAAATCTCCAACTCTCTCCAAGGGTCCTTGAGTTGCTTAGAATTTCGAGGATTGCAAAGAAAAAATGAAATGCAATAAAATATGATATGCTTGAATGATCTATGTATAACATTCCAAATTGAAAATTTGGGATGTTACACAAACCGGAGTTCTTAAGTTGAACTTTCTGGTTAGATCTTCTTATTTGAGATTTACCCGTGCATTTTTGTTTGATTGCTTATGTATGCTATTGTTTGTTTGCGATAGAATTCCCAGAGTGCGAAGCGTGCTACTAGGAGTCACTAGGTTTTGCGGATCGTCAGCAAGGCAAGTAACACATTGATCATACTCTTTTCATACCCAGTTTTTATGCATTAGATCCAATCCTCAAACATTGGATGACTAGGATGAGTTTAACCTTTGGGTATTGGGAAGTAGATGATGAGGTAGAACCTATTACCTGTTTTATTATCAAACCTTTGGGAGTTACTTCTACGTTATGCTTATATTGCCATGCTATGCTCGTAGACGTGATTTGGGTGAGTGAATCCATGACAGATGTGAGATTATTAATTAATGGTTCAACTTAAGGTGGCAACTTTAATACACATCTGGGTGGATTGCTTGTTTGGGCACCTGGGGATATATCAGTGTTGTCCTAGGAGATCCCGGGGATATACCGTGTGATCCTCCTAAGGTCCGCCACCCAGGCTCAAAGGGATCGTGAGATTATTCATGCTAGAAACTTCCGTGTGCAGCCACAAGCCATTATGGGCTCTGGCATAGTTGAGTATGTTGTGTGACCTCTTTCAGTGGTAGGCTAGCAGATGTAGAGGGAAAGTAGGTGTAACTGTCCACCCGGAGTAAAGAGTTAATGCTTCTGAAAGACTGTGTCTCGGTCATCCGTTTCTCAAACACCATGTAGTGCGAGAAATCCAACGGAGGAGATCGAATCTTATGGGGAAAAGTGCGCAAACCTCTGCAGAGTGTACAATCTAATCATGGTTAGCAGTGTCCCCGGTTATGGACATCTTGAGTATCTAGTGCTTGGATTATCCTATTGTATCTCATCACTCTAAATATAATTTGTTGGGTTAATGATTACTTTAATTGGGATTGAGATGGGGGTACCTTCTCAATGATGTTTCAACTACCATGATAGTTAAATAAAATTTATTCCTTTGTTGTAGGTAAAAATTGGCTTTTCGCAAAACCCATATAACCATAGAGCCTCCACCAGCCATATATGCATGTAGTGATAGCATTTATCTGTTCATTGCTCTACTGTGTTACATTGCCAACATATTCCATGTGCTGACCTATTTTCGGGCTACAACGTATGAACTTGCAGACTTTTCAGACGACGAGTAAAGGTGCGATAGGTCGTTGTTATGTAGCTCAGCTATGCCGTTGGAGTTGATGGACTCACTTTATCTTCCAAGTCTTCCGCTGTTATCGTATTAGATGGCCTTAAGCCATATTTATTGTAATAAGTTCTCTTTTGAGACATTCGATGTAATAAGTGTGTGATTGCCACTCTGCTATAAATCCTTTGAGTACTATGTGTGTCAGCATTACCGATCCAGGGATGACACTGAAGCACAGAGACTTGACCATCTGAGCCGGGTCGCTACAAGATGGTATCAGAGCACATGCTGAGTGTAGGACACGACCACTAAGATAAGCCATAGGTCACTCATATCTACTCATTTCTGACTCCTCTCCATTTTCTACTCTTTAGGATGGCGGATTCGAGGAACATGTTTGCACAACCGGATGAAGACGCACCTTTTGGACGACACTTGAAGGAAGTCACTAGGTACCTGAACATCGGAATACCAAGCTTCACCGGGACCTAGAATGCCACTTTACCAGAAGAGGAGTGCTAGATGATTCGAGTTCAATTTCCAGGAAGGACATTCACGCCAGTCATAGAGCCCATAGAGTTTTCCTTTGATGCACCAACCTGGAGTCTAGGAAAGAGCATGGCAGGCCACATCGCCATGGGACGCATCAGCGAAGTCTACAACAAGGATCTCAAGGACACTATCTACCAGATATGTGGGCGCCGAGATGAGCAATGGGAGATGATCAGCACCAGGAAGGACAGGTCCATTGCAGCTTTCATCGAGGAGTTAAACCAGCACATTCGACGCCACGAGAATCAGATGTGCGCAGGCATGATAGATTTGAAGAAGGCGATGATAAGGATCACCGAACTCGAAGAGGAACTCAAGTCTACGCGCGATGGATATGAGGAGGTAATCGCAACATTATTGGAGAAGAATGACGGCCTGATAAAGAAGATTGGAGTATTCATGGGAGACCCCGCGCCAGGAGGAGAGAACGACGATTCCACTTGCCCGGAGAACTACATCATCATCGACGACACTGCCTCCGACCCCGACGATAGTGATGATGACTTTGAAGACAAAGCTGGAGCAGACATCATGGAGTCTTCCACCGATAAAAATTTCTAGATGACCACCATATGACTAGTAGTATTCCCCCATGTATATAGTAGTAGTCTGAGCACTTTTAACGATAGTTCTAGACCGTTTGTATGCCCTTGCTTGATTGATTGAGTGATATGATTGTGTTTGTCTCATGTGCATATGGGTAGTGCTTTCTCACTAGACCTCTTTTCTATTCAAATCTCTCCCCTCTAAACCCCTCAGATGCCTCCGAGGCGTGACACCGGATTTGTTTTCCCACCGGAGATCACCCAGTTGATCCAACAGCAGAATGCCTTGATGCAGATACTAGTACAGAACCAAGGCAACAACAAGAACAACCTACCGCCACCACCTCCAATGGACAACTTAGCCTGCTTTCTGAGGTTGCAGCCGCCGGTGTTTTCCAGTAGCACCGAGCCGATAGTTGTTGATGATTGGCTATGCAGGATTGGAAGGGAGTTGATCACCGCTGGATGCACAGATGCAGAGAAGGTGCGTTTTGCCGCACATCAGTTGGATGGACCAGCAGCCTCATGGTGGGAGAATTACACAGCCACTTTTCCCATAGCCAATGTCACTTGGGATCAGTTTCAGCAAGCATTCCGCACAGCACATGTCTCAACTGGAGCTATGAGCATGAAGAAGCATGAGTTTCGCAACTTATGCCAAGGGGACCGTACCGTAGCTCAGTACGTGGATGAATTTAGCAAGTTATCTCGCTATGCCCCTGATGATGTGGCCACGGATGTCGCGAAGCAGGAGAAGTTTATGGAAGCGCTTAATGATGAGATGAGCATGCAGTTGATGGTGGCAACATTGAACAACTACCAGGAGTTGGTAGACAAGGCTCTTATGATTGAAGGGAAGCAGCAGCAGATTGAGAGCCGCAAGAGGAAGTATGGACAAGGAAGGTACAATTCTGGAGCTCAGCAGAAGCCTCGATTAACCCTGAACTCGGGAGGACTTATCCATAACCATGGGGGCCACACTCACAATGGAGGAAGTTCCCATAATCACAGTGGCCCCAAGAATGGAAACGGGAATGGAATAGGTTGTAATCAAAACCGCTCTAACCCAGCCACACCCGCCAAGAAGGATCAAAGTAATATTACTTGTTTCAAGTGCGGGAAGACTGGGCACTACGCCAACGATTGTCCGGAATTGAAGAACGGCAATGGTAATGGAAGCGATGGGAAGAAGCCCAAACCTTTCAATAGGGGACAAGTGAACCACGTGGACGTGGAGGAGGTTGCGGAGCAGCCTGATGCAGTTATCGGTATGTTTTTGGTTAAGTCTTTTACTGCAATTGTTCTTTTCAATACTGGTGCATCGCATTCATACATATCAAGGGGATTCGTGGATAAGTATAAGTTGCCCACTAAGGTACTTAGGACACCCATGTTAGCAAGTTCACTAGGAGCTGAGTATATGGCAATACAGGGATGTTTTCAGATGCCATTGACCATTGGAAGCCATGTTTTCCCCTCAGACCTGATAATTTTGGAGTCACAAGGATTGGATGTCATACTAGGAATGGATTGGCTATCGATGTATGGAGGAAACATCAATTGCGCGAGTAAGTCGATTTTGGTCACCACCCTGGAGGGAAAAAGGATCAAGTATGTGTCTAGGCATTCGCCTAGGAGGAGCCAAGTAGATTCTCTCACGGGAGTTGTTCAGGAGGAAGTGCCTGTAGTGAAGGATTACCCGGATGTTTTTCCAGAGGAGCTACTGGGCATGCCGCCAGATCGAGACATCGAGTTTTTGATAGAGCTATTGCCAGGCACCGGACCAATATCAAAGAGACCATACCGGATGCCCGCAAATGATCTAGAAGAGATCAAGAAGCAGATTAAGGATTTATTGGAGAAAGGTTACATTCGACGAAGTTCATCACCATGGGGAGCCCTAGTGCTCTTGGTTGAGAAGAAGGATGGATCGTTAAGAATTGTTGTTAATTATCGTGCGTTGAATGAAGTGACAATCAAAAATAAGTACCCACTGCCGATGATCAATGATTTGTTTGACCAGTTGTCAGGAGCTAAAGTGTTTTCGAAGATCAATCTGCGATCAGGATATCACCAACTGAAGATCCAGGAGAAGGATATACCAAAGACAGCTTTCACCACAAGGTACGGGCTGTATGAGTATATGGTTATGTCATTTGGATTGACTAACACCCCTACCTATTTCATGAGTATGATGAACAAAGTGTTCATGGAGTTCTTGGATAAGTTTGTTGTGGTGTTCATTGATGATATCTTGCTATACTCGAAGAATGAAGAGGAGCATAAGGAGCATTTGCGTTTAGTTCTCAAGAAGCTCAGGGAACATCAGTTGTATGCCAAGTTCAGCAAATGTGAGTTTTGGTTGAAGGAAGTTGGATTTCTTGGACATGTTATATCAGGAGAAGGTATAGCAGTGGATCCCACCAAGGTTCAGTCAGTCACCGAGTGGTTGGCACCCACCTCAGTTGGAGAGATCCGCAGTTTTCTTGGACTCGCAGGATATTATCGAAGATTTATAGAGAATTTCTCTAAGATTGCAAAGCCAATGACGGCATTGTTAAAGATGGACACCAAGTTCCATTGGACTGAAGAATGTGAGGCAAGTTTTCAGGAGTTGAAGAAACGTTTGACTACAGCCCCAGTGCTGATTTTGCCGGATATACGCAAGGATTTCCAAGTGTATTACGATGCCTCTCGCTTAGGACTTGGAGGAGTACTGATGCAAGATGGAAGAGTTGTTTCGTATGCCTCCCGACAACTTAAACCGCATGAATTGAATTATGCCACGCATGATTTGGAGTTAGCAGCTGTGGTGCATGCGCTCAAGACCTGGAGACATTTTCTGATCGGTAACTGTTGTGATGTGTACACGGATCATAAAAGTTTGAAGTACATTTTCACCCAAAAAGAGCTGAACCTTAGGCAGAGGAGATGGTTGGAGCTTATCAAGGATTATGATATGAAGTTGCATTATCATCCAGGAAAGGCTAACGTCATAGTAGACGCTTTGAGCCGTAAGAGTTACGTCAACACCCTCGTGAGTGGGGGAATGCCCAAGGAATTAGCAGAAGATCTCAGGGAGCTTTGTTTGGAGATAGTTCCAAAAGGTTTTGTTGCAGCATTGGAGGTTCAATCAACACTATTGGAGAAGATTCGAGAAGCTCAGAAGGATGATAAGGAAATTGCAGAGATAAAGGAGAATATGAGCGAGGGAAAAGCCAAAGGTTTTCGTGAGGATGAGCACGACACCTTGTGGTTTGAATATCGCATATATGTGCCAAATAATGTGGAGCTCAGGAAGTTGATACTACAGTAGGCTCATGACTCGCCATACTCGATACACCCCAGAAACACTAAGATGTATTTGGATTTGAAGGAACGTTTCTGGTGGACTGGAATGAAGAAGGGTATTGCGGAGTATGTAGCCGTATGTGATGTATGTCAGAGAGTGAAGGCAGAGCATCAGAATCTAGCAGGATTACTTCAACCTATGCCGATACCCGAATGGAAGTGGGATAAGCTTGGCATGGATTTTATCACCGGATCGCCCAGGACCAAATCAGGATATGATTCTATATGAGTAGTCGTGGATCGTTTGACCAAAGTAGCTCACTTTATCCCAGTGAAAACTACTTATACAAGTGCAAAGTTGGCCAAGATATACATGACCAGGATCGTATGTCTGCATGGAGTTCCGAGGACCATCGTACCAGATAGAGGAACACAGTTTACTTCAAAGTTTTGGCATCAATTGCATCAGACTTTGGGAACCAGGCTAGAGTTTAGTACAGCCTTTCATCCGCAGACAGATGGACAGACTGAGAGAGTCAATCAGATTCTGGAAGACATGCTGAGAGCTTGTGCACTAGACTATGGATCTAGTTGGGATGACAATTTGCCTTACGCGGAGTTCTTGTACAACAACAGCTACCAGGCCAGTTTGAAGATGGCACCGTTCGAGGCCCGGTATGGACGAAGGTGCCGGACACCGTTGATGTGGGATGAGGTCAAGGAGTCTGAAGAAAAGGTTAAGCTTATTCGAGATAGACTGAAGGTAGCTCAGTCCCGACAGAAGAGCTATGCAGATTCGAAACGCAAGGAGGTAACCTATGAAATTGGAGACAGAGCATATCTACGTGTATCACCTCTGCAAGGAGTGAAACGATTTGGAGTTAAGGGAAAGTTAGCCCCGAGATTTGTAGGACCATACCGAGTTTTGGAACGTATGGGAGAGGTTGCCTACAAGTTGGAGTTACCTGAAGGATTGTCGGGAGTTCATGATCTGTTTCACGTTTCCCAGTTAAAGAAGTTTCATGCTGGGATGGCCGATATACCTCTGAGAGATACAGTGCCCCTGGAAGCGATTCAGTTGGATAGTGATTTGACATATGAGGAGAAACCTGTCAAGATTCTTGAGTTTGCCAGCCGAGTTACTCGCAGCAAGGTTATCAAGTTTTGCAAAGTTCAGTGGAGCCACCATACCGAGTATGAAGCCACCTGGGAACGAGAAGATGATCTTCGCAAAGACCACCCACACCTATTTTCTAGCCAACCCGAATCTCGAGGGCGAGATTCATCTTAAGGGGGGTAGGTTTGTAACATCCCAAATTTTCAATTTGGAATGTTATACATAGATCATTCATGCATATCATATTTTATTGCATATTTGCTTTGCGATCCTCGACATTCTAAGCAACTCAAGGACCCACGGAGAGAGTTGGGGATTTCACCGTTTTCATATTTGAATTCTATCAAATATCGGAACGAGGATAATTTGTTTTAATTATTTTTCTCTTCGAAAATATTTCATATCAAAATATATGAGAGGGATAATAGGACTTCCCCAAAATATCTGAAATATTGGAGGAAAAATATTAAAATCAAATAAACATTTTTTGGGGATTTTATTGCTTTTTTATTTGCATAGGAAAAATATGCGTTTTTCAAAATTGCATTAGAGTCCTAAATAAATGTTCATCTTCTCCGGCATATTTTTATAGGACGGGGAAAATTTATTTCAGGATTTTTGGAGTCTGTTTAGTATTTTATTTCTTTCTTTTTCTACACATCATAATTATTTAAAAAAAAACACAACCGACTCCGGGCCGTATCCGGCCAGGGCACCTCGGGCCGGCCCTTATAAGCCGCCGCCCCACGACCCGCCATCCCACCCGAGCCGCCTCGCCACCCGCACCTAACCCTAGTGCCGCCCGCCGCGCGCCTCGCCCCCGCCGCGTGCCTTGCCGCCGCCGCTGCCCGCCGCCCGCGCCGCGCTGCCACCGCCGTCGGAGCCCGCTGCCCCGCCGCTGCCCGCCGCCCGCGCCGCGCTGCCACCGCCGTCAGAGATTGCTGCCCCGCCGCCCGCTGCCAACCTCGCCGTCGAGGTAGCCGCCGCCGCCGCCGCCGGTTTTCCGTTAAAAACCGTTCATTTTTTTATAAAAACCCTTGTTCGTTTTTTAGATCGGTTCGCCGGTTTTCTCGGTTTAGTTTATATAGCGGACGTTCGTCCATACATTCGTTTTAACGAACGGTTTTCGCCTGTTAGTTACAGACAACGAATGTTCGTTCGTTAGCCTGTTCGTCAGTTTCTCTTTTTCTCGGGTTTTTTTCACGATTATTTTCAACCGCGATTTCTGATCCGATTTTCTTTTTAGTATAAGTTTTCGCTCGTTTATCGGAATCAGGCGATTCAAGTGCCTAGATCTTCGTTTTGAAGTGCTGTTTCTGTTTAATCAACTTGAACAAGATTTTGGTACTGTAAAATTTGACTTTAGTCCAGAATAGTAAACGGATCTTGTTTCTTTCACAGTTTGAGTTTCGTTGCTCCGTTTGATTTGATTCTTTTTGCAAACCGGAGTTCTTAAGTTTAGCTTTCTGGTTAGATCTTCTTATTTGAGATTTACCTGTGCATCTTTGTTTGATTGCTTATGTATGCTATTGTTTGTTTGCGGTAGAATTCCCGGAGTGCGAAGCGTGCTACTACGAGTCACTAGGTTTTATTGATCGTCAGCAAGGCAAGTAACACATTGATCATACTCTTTTCATACCCTGTTTTTATGCATTAGATCCAATCCTCAAACGTTGCATGACTAGGATGTGTTTAACTTGTGAGTATTGGGAAGTAGATGATGAGGTAGAACCTATTAGCTGTTTTATTATCAAACCTTTGGGAGTTACTTCTACGTTATGCTTATATTGCCATGCTATGCTCGTAGACGTGATTTGGGTGAGTGAATCCATGACAGATGTGAGATTATTAATTAATGGTTCAACTTAAGGTGGCAACTTTAATACACATCTGGGTGGATTGCTTGTTTGGGCACCTGGGGATATACCAGTGTTGTCCTAGGAGATCCCGGGGATATACCGTGTGATCCTCCGAAGGTTCGCCACCCAGGCTCAAAGGGATCGTGAGATTATTCATGCTAGAAACTTCCGTGTGCAGCCACAAGCCATCATGGGCTCTGGCATAGTTGAGTATGTTGTGTGACCTCTTTCAGTGGTGGGCTAGCAGATGTAGAGGGAAACTAGGTGTAACTGTCCACCCGGAGTAAAGAGTTAATGCTTCTGAAAGACTGTGTCTCAGTCAGCCGTTTCTCAAACACCATGTAGTGCGAGAAATCCAACGGAGGAGATCGAGTCTTGTGGGGAAAAGTGCGCAAACCTCTGCAGAGTGTACAATCTAATCATGGTTAGTCGTGTCCCCGGTTATGGACATCTTGAGTATCTAGTGCTTGGATTATCCTATTGTATCTCATCACTCTAAATATAATTTGTTGGGTTAATGATTACTTTAATTGGGATTGAGATGGGGGTACTTTCTCAGTGATGTTTCAACTACCATGATAGTTAAATAAAATTTATTCCTTTGTTGTAGAGAAAAATTGGCTTTTCGCAAAAACCATATAACCATAGAGCCTCCACCAGCCATATATGCATGTAGTGATAGCATTTATCTGTTCATTGCTCTACTGTGTTACATTGCCAGCATATTCCATGTGCTGACCCATTTTCGAGCTGCAACATATGATGTTGCAGACTTTTCAGACGACGAGTAAAGGTGCGATAGGTCGTTGTTATGCAGCTCAGCTATGCCATTGGAGTTGATGGACTCACTTTATCTTCCAAGTCTTCCGCTGTTATCGTATTAGATGGCCTTAAGCCTTATTTATTGTAATACATTCTCTTTTGAGACATTCGATGAACTAAGTGGGGGATTGCCACTCTGTTATAAATCCTTCGAGTACTGTGTGTGTCAGCATTACCGATCCAGGGATGACACTGAAGCACAGAGACTTGACCATCTGAGGTCGGGTTGCTGCAGATCCGCACCAGAGTGGTACGGTAATCCTGTTCTGGAAGTCATGTTACTTGACCATGACGAACCTACATACTATGAGGAATTGATGGTGAGCCCAGATTCCACGAAATGGCTTGAGGCAATGAAATCTGAGATGGGATCCATGTATAAGAACAAAGTGTGGACTTTGGTTGACTTGCCCGATAACCGGCAAGCCATAGAGAATAAATGGATCTTCAAGAAGAAGACTAACGCTGACGGTAATGTTACTATCTACAAAGCTCGACTTGTTGCGAAAGGTTTCGACAAGTTCAAGGAGTTGACTACGATGAGACCTTCTCACCCGTAGCGATGCTTAAGTCCGTTCGAATCATGTTAGCAATTGCCGCATTTTATGATTATGAAATTTGGCAAATGGATATAAAAACTGCATTCCTGAATGGATTTCTGGAAGAAGAGTTGTATATGATGCAGCCAGAAGGTTTTACCGATCCAAAGGATGCTAACAAAGTGTGCAAGCTCCAGCGATCCATTTATGGACTGGTGCAAGCATCTCGGAGTTGGAATAAATGTTTTGATAGTGTGAACAAAGCATATGGGTTTATACAGACTTTTGGAGAAGCCTGTATTTACAAGAAAGTGAGTGGGAGCTCTGTAGCATTTCTAATATTATATGTGGATGACATATTGTTGTTTGGAAATGATATAGAATTTCTGGATAGCATAAAAGGATACTTGAATAAGAGTTTTTCAATGAAAGAACTCGGTGAAGCTGCTTATATATTGGGCATCAAGATCTATAGAGATAGATCAAGACGCTTAATTGGACTTTCACAAAGCACATACCTTGAAAAAGTTTTGAAGAAGTTCAAAATGTATCAAGCAAAGAAAGGGTTCTTGCCTGTGTTACAAGGTGTGAAGTTGAGTCAGACTCAATGCCCGACCACAGCAGAAGATAAAGAGAAAATGAAAGTCATTCCCTTTGCTTCAGCCATAGGTTTTATCATGTATGCAATGTTGTGTACCAGACCTGATGTGTGCCTTGCTATTAGTTTAGCAGGGAGGTACCAAAGTAATCCAGGAGTGGATCACTGGACAGCGGTCAAGAACATCCTGAAATACCTGAAAAGGACTAAGGATATGTTTCCCGTTTATGGAGGTGACAAAGAGCTCGTCATAAATGGTTACGTCGATGCAAGCTTTGACACTGATCCGGATGAATCTAAGTCAGAAACTGGATACGTATTTATATTGAACGGTGGAGCTGTCAGTTGGTGCAGTTCCAAGCAAAGCGTCGTGGCGGGATCTACGTGTGAAGTGGAGTACATAGCTGCTTCAGAAGAAGCAAATGAAGAAGTCTGGATGAAGGAGTTCATATCTGATCTAGGTGTCATACCTGGTGCATCAGGTCCAATGAAAATCTTTTGTGACAATACTGGTGCAATTGCCTTGGCAAAGGAATCTAGATTTCACAAGAAAACCAAGCACATCAGGAGACGCTTCAATTCCATCCGCGATCAAGTCAAGGAGGGAGATATAGAGATTTGCAAGATACATACGGATCTGAATGTTGCAGACCCGTTGACTAATCCTCTCTCACGAGCAAAACATGATCAGCACCAAGACTCCATGGGTGTTAGAATCATTGCAGTGTAATCTAAATTATTGACTCTAGTGCAAGTGGGAGGCTGAAGGAAATATGCCCTAGAGGCAATAATAAAGTTGTTAGTTATATTTCCTTATATCATGATAGATGTTTATTATTCATGCTAGAATTGTATTAACCGGAAACTTAGTACATGTGTGAATACATAGACAAACAGTGTGTCATTAGTATGCCTCTACTTGACTAGCTCGTTAATCAAAGATGGTTAAGTTTCCTAGCCATAGACATGATTTCTCATTTGATTAATGGGGTCAGATCATTAGAGAATGATGTGATTGACTTGACCCATCCGTTAGCTTAGCACGATGATTGTTTAGTTTGTTGCTATTACGTTCTTCATGACTTATACATGTTCCTATGACTATGAGATTATGCAACTCCCGAATACCGGAGGAACACTTAGTGTGCTATCAAACGTCACAACGTAACTGGGTGATTATAAAGATGCTCTACAGGTGTCTCTGATGGTGTTTGTTGAGTTGGCATAGATCGAGATTAGGATTTGTCACTCCGGTTGTCGGAGAGGTATCTCTGGACCCTCTCGGTAACGCACATCACTATAAGCCTTGCAAGCAATGTGACTAATGAGTTAGTTACAGGATGATGCATTACGGAGCAAGTAAAGAGACTTGCCGGTAACAAGATTGAACTAGGTATAGAGATACCGACGATCGAATCTCGGGCAAGTAACATACTGATGACAAAGGGAACAACGTATGCTATTATGCGGTTTGACCAATAAAGATCTTCGTAGAATATGCGGGAGCCAATATGAGCATCCAGGTTCTACTATTGGTTATTGACCGGAAATGAGTCTTGGTCATGTCTACATAGTTCTCGAACCCGTAGGGTCTGCACGCTTAACGTTCGATGACGATCGGTATTATGAGTTTATGTGTTTTGATGTACTGAAGGTAGTTCAGAGTCCCGGATGTGATCACAGACATGACGAGGAGTCTCGAAATGGTCGAGACATAAAGAATGATATATTGCACGATGTTATTCGTGTTGAATATGCCCTAGAGGCAATAATAAATTGGTTATTATTATATTTCCTTGTTCATGATAATCGTTTATTATCCATGCTAGCATTGTATTGATAGGAAACTCAGATACATGTGTGGATACATAGACAACACCATGTCCCTAGTAAGCCTCTAGTTGACTAGCTCGTTGATCAATAGATGGTTATGGTTTCCTGACCATGGACATTGGATGTCGTTGATAACGGGATCACATCATTAGGAGAATGATGTGATGGACAAGAACCAATCCTAAGCCTAGCACAAGATCGTGTAGTTCGTTTGCTCAGAGCTTTTCTAATGTCAAGTATCAGTTCCTTAGACCATGAGATTGTGCAACTCCTGGATACCGTAGGAATGCTTTGGGTGTACCAAACGTCACAACGTAACTGGGTGGCTATAAAGGTGCACTACAGGTATCTCCGAAAGTGTCTGTTGGGTTGGCACGAATCGAGACTGGGATTTGTCACTCCGTGTAAACGGAGAGGTATCTCTGGGCCCACTCGGTAGGACATCATCATAATGTGCACAATGTGACCAAGGAGTTGATCACGGGATGACGTGAGTTACGGAACGAGTAAAGAGACTTGCCGGTAACGAGATTGAACAAGGTATCGGGATACCGATGATCGAATCTCGAGCAAGTACCATACCGATAGACAAAGGGAATTGTATACGGGATTGATTGAATCCTCGACATCGTGGTTCATCCGATGAGATCACCGAGGAGCATGTGGGAGCCAACATGGGTATCCAGATCCCGCTGTTGGTTATTGACCGGAGAGTCGTCTCGGTCATGTCTGCGTGTCTCCCGAACCCGTAGGGTCTACACACTTAAGGTTCGGTGACGCTAGGGTTGTAGAGATATTAGTATGCGGTAACCCGAAAGTTGTTCGGAGTCCTGGATGAGATCCCGGACGTCACGAGGAGTTCCGTAATGGTCCGGAGGTAAAGATTTATATATGGGAAGTCTTATTTTGGTCGCCGGAAAAGTTTCGCACTTTATCGGTATTGTACCGGGAGTGCCGAAAGGGGTCCGGGGTCCACCAAGGGGTCCACCAGCCCCGGGGGGGGCCACATGGGCTGTGGGGGGTGCGCCTTGGCCTATATGGGCCAAGGGAACCAGCCCCAAGAGGCCCATGCGCCAAGAGATAAGATAAAGGGAGAGTCCTAAAGGGGGAAGGCACCTCCGAGGTGCCTTGGGGAGGATGGACTCCTCCCTGGCCGCACCCTTCCTTGGAGGAAGGGCCAAGGCTGCGCCCCCCCCTCTCCCTTGGCCCTATATATAGTGGGGGGGAGGGAGGGCAGCAGCAATCCAAGCCCTGGCGCCTCCCTCTCCCTCCCGTGACACATCTCCCTCCTCCCGCAGCGCTTGGCGAAGCCCTGTTGGAATCCCGCTACTTCCACCACCACGCCGTCGTGCTGCTGGATCTCCATCAACCTCTCCTTCCCCCTTGCTGGATCAAGAAGGAGGAGACGTCGCTGCTCCGTACGTGTGTTGAACGCGGAGGTGCCGTCCGTTCGGCGCTAGGATCATCGGTGATTTGGATCACGACGAGTACGACTCCATCAACCCCGTTCTCTTGAACGCTTCCGCTCGCGATCTACAAGGGTATGTAGATGCACTCCCCTTACCCTCGTTGCTAGATTACTCCATAGATTGATCTTGGTGATGCGTAGAACATTTTGAATTTCTGCTACGTTACCTAACAGTGGCATCATGAGCTAGGTCTATGCGTAGTTTCTATGCACGAGTAGAACACAAAGTAGTTGTGGGCGTAGATGTCGCCAATTCTTCTTGCCGCTACTAGTCTTATCTTGTTTCGGCGGCATTGTGGGATGAACCGGCACAGACCGACCTTACACGTACGCTTACGTGAGACAGGTTCCACCGACTGACATGCACTAGTTGCATAAGGTGGCTAGCGGGTGTCTGTCTCTCCCACTTTAGTCGGAATGGATTCGATGAAAAGGGTCCTTATGAAGGGTAAATAGAAATTGGCATATCACGTTGTGGTTTTACGTAGGTAAGAAACGTTCTTGCTAGAAACCTATACAAGCCACGGAAAAAAATTGCAACAACAATTAGAGGACGTCTAACTTGTTTTTGCAGCATGTGCTATGTGATGTGATATGGCCAGAAGATGTGATGAATGATATATGTGATGTATGAGATTGATCATATTCTTGTAATAGGAATCACGACTTGCATGTCGATGAGTATGACAACCGGCAGGAGCCATAGGAGTTGTCTTTATTTTTTGTATGACCTGCGTGTCATTGATTAACGCCATGTGAATTACTTTACTTTATTGCTAAGCGCGTTAGCCATAGAAGTAGAAGTAATCGTTGGCGTGACAACTTCATGAAGACACAATGATGGAGATCATGGTGTCATGCCGGTGACAAAGATGATCATGGTGCCCCGAAGATGGAGATCAAAGGAGCAAAATGATATTGGCCATATCATGTCACTATTTGATTGCATGTGATGTTTATCATGTTATGCATCTTATTTGCTTAGAACGACGGTAGCATAAATAAGATGATCCCTCACTAAAATTTCAAGAGACGTGTTCCCCCTAACTGTGCACCGTTGCGAAGGTTCGTTGTTTCGAAGCACCACGTGATGATCGGGTGTGATAGATTCTAACGTTCGAATACAACGGGTGTTGACGAGCCTAGCATGTACAGACATGGCCTCGGAACACATGCGAAACACTTAGGTTGACTTGACGAGCCTAGCATGTACAGACATGGCCTCGGAACACAAGAGACCGAAAGGTCGAACATGAGTCGTATAACAGATACGATCAACATGGAGATGTTCACCGATGATGACTAGTCCGTCTCACGTGATGATCGGACACGGCCTAGTTTGACTCGGATCATGTATCACATAGATCACTTGAGGGATGTCTATCTGAGTGGGAGTTCATTAAATAATTAGATGAACTTCATTATCATGAACATAGTCAAAAAGGTCTTTGCAAATTATGTCATACGCTTTAGTTCTACTGTTTCAGATATGTTCCTAGAGAAAATTTAGTTGAAAGTTGGTAGTAGCAATTATGCGGACTGGGTCCGTAAACTGAGGATTGTCCTCATTGCTGCACAGAAGGCTTATGTCCTTAATGCACCGCTCGGTGTGCTAAACCTCAGCATCGTCTATAGATGTTACGAAACATCTGACATACACGTTTTGATGACTACATGATAGTTCAGTGCGTATTGCTAACGGTTTAGAATTGTGGCACCAAAGACGGTTTTGAAACGTCGCAGAACATATGAGATGTTCCGAAGACTGAAATTGGGATTTCAGACTAGTGCCCACGTCAAGAGGTATGAGACCTCTGACAAGTTTCTTAAGCCTGCAAACTAAGGGAGAAAAGCTCAATCGTTGAGCATGTGCTCAGATTGTCTGAGTACCACAATCGCTTGAATCGAGTGGGAGTTAATCTCCCAGATGAGATAGTGATGGTTCTCCATAATCACTGCCACCAAGCTAGTAGAGCTTCGTGATGAACTATAACATATCAGGGATAGTTATGATGATCCTTGAGCTATTCGCGATGTTTGACACCGCGAAAGTAGAAATCAAGAAGGAGCATCAATTGTTGATGGTTAGTAAAACCACTAGTTTCTAGAAGGGCAAAGGCAAAAGGGATACTTCATGAAACAGCAAATCGTTTGCTGCTCTAGTGAAGAATCCCAAGGTTGAACCCAAACCCGAGACTGAGTGCTTCTGTAATGAGGGGAACGGTCACTGAAGCAGTACTACCCTAGATACTTGGTAGATGAGAAGGCGGGCAAGGTCGACAGAAGTATATTGGATATACGTTATATGAATGTGTACTTTACTAGTACTCCTAGCAGCACTTGGGTATTAGATACCGGTTCGGTTGCGAAGTGTTAGTAACTCGAAATAAAAGCTGTGGAATAAACGGAGACTAGCTAAAGGTGAGATGACGATATGTGTTGGAAGTGTTTCCAAGGTTGATGTGATCAAGCATCGCATGCTCCCTCTACCATCGAGATTTGGTGTTTGCGTTGAGTATGATTAGATTATGTTTATCGCAATACAGTTATTCATTTAAGGAGAATAATGGTTACTCTGTTTATTTGAATAATACCTTCAATGGTCTTGCACCTAAAATGAATCTCGATCGTAGTGATACACATGTTCGTGCCAAAAGATATAAAATAGTAATGATAGTTCCACATACTTATGGCACTGCCACTTGAGTCATATTGGTATAAAACGCATGAAGAAGCTCCATGTAGATGGATCTTTGGACTCGCTCATTTTTTGAAAAGATTGAGACATGCGAACCATGTCTATTGGTATATATGCATGAAGAAACTCCATGCAGATGGATCATTTGGACTCACTTGATTTTGAATCACTTGAGACATGCAAATCATACCACATGGGCAAGATGACTGAAAGGCCTTGTTTTCAGTAAGATGGAACAAGAAAGCAACTTGTTGGAAGTAATACATTTTGATGTGTGCAGTCCAATGAGTGCTGAGGCACGCAGTGGATATCGATATGTTCTTACTTCACAGATGATTTGAGTAGATGCTGAGAATATTTACTTAATGAAACACAAGTCTGAATTATTGAAAGGTTCAAGTAATTTCAGAGTGAAGTTGAAGATCGTCGTGACAAGAGGATAAAATGTCTATGATATGATCATAGAGATATCTGAGTTACGAGTTTGGCACACAATTAAGACATTTTGGAAAGTGTTTCACAATTAATACCGCCTGGAACACCATAGTGTGATGGTGTGTCCGAACATCATAACTGCACCCTATTGGATATGGTGCATACCATGATGTCTCTTATCGAATTACCACTATCGTTTATGGGTTAGGCATTAGAGACAACCGCATTCACTTTAAAAGGGGCACCACGCAATTCCGTTGAGACGACACCATTTAGAGAAACCTAAGTTGTCGTTTCTTAAAAGTTTGGGGCTGCGATGCTTATGTGAAAAAGTTTCAGGCTGATAAGCTCGAACCTAAAGCGGATAAATGCATCTTCATAGAAAACCCAAAACAGTTGGGTATACCTCCTATTTCAGATCTGGAAGCAAAAGTAATTGCTTCTAGAGACAGGTCCTTTCTCGAGGAAAAGTTTCTCTCGAAAGAATTGAGTGGGAGGATGCTGGAGACTTGATAAGGTTATTGAACCGTCACTTCGACTAGTGTATAGCAGGGCACAAGAAGTTGTTTCCTGTGGCACCTACACCAATTGAAGTGGAAGCTTATGATAGTGATCATGAAACTTCGGATCAATTCACTACCAAACCTCGTAGGACGACGAGGATGCATGCTACTTCAGAGTGGTACGTGATCCTGTCTTGAGAGTCATGTTGTTAGACAACAATGAACCTACGAGCTATGGAGAAGCGATGGTGGGCCCATATTCCGACAAATGGTTAGAAGCCATGAAATCCGAGATAAATGGATCTTTAAGAAGAAGACGAACGTGGACGGTAAGGTTACCGTCTATGAAGCTCGACTTGTGGCAAAGAGTATTTTCACAAGTTCAAGGAGTTGACTACGATGAGATTTTCTCATCCGTAGCGATGCTTAAGTCCGTCGGAATCATGTTAGCATTAGCTGCATTTATAAAATCTGGCAGATGGATGTCAAAACAAGTTTCCTTACCAGTTTTCGTAAGGAAAGGTTGTATGTGATACAATCAGAAAGGTTTTGTCGATCCTAAGGATGCTAAAAGGTATGCTAGCTCCAGCGATCCTTCCATGGACTAGAGCAAGCATCTCGGAGTCAGAATATACGCTTTGATGGAGTGATCAAAGTTTTTGGGTTTATACAAAGTTTGTTAGAAACTTGTATTTACAATAAAGTGAGTGGGAGCGCTGCAACATTTCTGATAAGTATATGTGAATGACATATTGTTGATCCGAAATGATGTAAATTTCTGAAAAGCATAAAGGGTTCTTTGAAAGGAGTTTTTCAAAGGAAGACCTGGATAAAGCTGCTTACATATAGGGCATCAAGATCTATAGAGATAGATCAAGACACCTGATGATACTTTCAAAGAACGCACACCTTGACATGATTTTGAAAGAGTTCAAAATAGATCAGCAAAGAAGGAGTTCTTGGCTGTGTTACAAGGTGTGAGTATTGAGTAAGACTCAAGACCTGACCACAGCAGAAAAGAGAGAAAGGACGAAGGTCGTCCCCTATGCTTCAGACGTAGGCTCTATAGTATGCTATGCTGTGTACCGCACATGAAGTGTGCCTTGCCATGAGTTGGTCAAGGGGTACAATAGTGATCTGGGAATGGATCACATGACAGCGGTCGAATTTATCCTTAGTATGTAGTGGACTAAGGAATTTTCTCGATGATGGAGGTGAAAAGGAGTTCGTCGTAAAGGGTTACGTCGATGCGAACTTTGACACTAATCCGGATGACTCTGAGTAGTAAACCGGATTCGTATAGTAGAGCAATCATTTGAAATGGCTCCAAATAGCGCGTGGTAGCATCCACAAGATGACATAGATATTCGTAAAGCACACACGGATCTGAAAGGTTCAGACCCGTTGACTAATAACCTCTCTCACAAGCATAACATGATCAAATCAGAACTCATTGAGTGTTAATCACATGGAGATGTGAACTAGATTGTTGACTCTAGTAAACTCTTTGGATGTTGGTCACATGGTGATCTGACCGGTGAGTGTTAATCACATGGTTATGTGAACTAGATTATTGAATCTAGTGCAAGTGGGAGACTGTTGGAAATATGCCCTAGAGGCAATAATAAATTGGTTATTATTATATTTCCTTGTTCATGATAATCGTTTATTATCCATGCTAGAATTGTATTGATAGGAAACTCAGATACATGTGTGGATACATAGAGAACACCATGTCCCTAGTAAGCCTCTAGTTGACTAGCTCGTTGATCAATAGATGGTTATGGTTTCCTGACCATGGACATTGGATGTCGTTGATAACAGGATCACATCATTAGGAGAATGATGTGATGGACAAGACCCAATCCTAAGCCTAGCACAAGATCGTGTAGTTCGTTTGCTCAGAGCTTTTCTAATGTCAAGTATCAGTTCCTTAGACCATGAGATTCTGCAACTCCCAGATACCGTAGGAATGCTTTGGGTGTACCAAACGTCACAACGTAACTAGGTGGCTATAAAGGTGCACTACAGGTATCTCCGAAAGTGTCTGTTGGGTTGGCACGAATCGAGACTGGGATTTGTCACTCCGTGTAAACGGAGAGGTATCTCTGGGCCCACTCGGTAGGACATCATCATAATGTGCACAATGTGACCAAGGAGTTGATCACGGGATGACGTGAGTTACGGAACGAGTAAAGAGACTTGCCGGTAACGAGATTGAACAAGGTACCGGGATACCGATGATCGAATCTCGGGCAAGTAACATACCGATAGACAAAGGGAATTGTATACGGGATTGATTGAATCCTCGACATCGTGGTTCATCCGATGAGATCATCGAGGAGCATGTGGGAGCCAACATGGGTATCCAGATCCCGCTGTTGGTTATTGACCGGGGAGTCGTCTCGGTCATGTCTGCGTGTCTCCCGAACCCGTAGGGTCTACACACTTAAGGTTCGGTGATGCTAGGGTTGTAGAGATATTAGTATGCGGTAACCCGAAAGTTTTTCGGAGTCCCGGATGATATCCCGGACATCACGAGGAGTTCCGGAATGGTCCGGAGGTAAAGATTTATATATAGGAAGTCTTATTTTGGTCGCCGGAAAAGTTTCGCAGTTTATCGGTATTGTACCGGGAGTGCCGAAAGGGGTCCGGGGGTCCACCAAGGGGTCCACCAGCCCCGGGGGTGCCACATGGGCTGTGGGGGTGCGCCTTGGCCTATATGGGCCAAGGGAACCAGCCCCAAGAGGCCCATGCGCCAAGAGATAAGATAAAGGGAGAGTCCTAAAGGGGGAAGGCACCTCCGAGGTGCCTTGGGGAGGATGGACTCCTCCCTGGCCGCACCCTTCCTTGGAGGAAGGGCCAAGGCTGCGCCCCCCCCTCTCCCTTGGCCCTATATATAGTGGGGGGAGGGAGGGCAGCAGCAATCCAAGCCCTGGCGCCTCCCTCTCCCTCCCATGACACATCTCCCTCCTCCCGCAGCGCTTGGCGAAGCCCTGTTGGAATCCCGCTACTTCCACCACCACGCCGTCGTGCTGCTGGATCTCCATCAACCTCTCCTTCCCCCTTGCTGGATCAAGAAGGAGGAGACGTCGCTGCTCCGTACGTGTGTTGAACGCGGAGGTGCCGTCCGTTCGGCGCTAGGATCATCGGTGATTTGGATCACGACGAGTACGACTCCATCAACCCCGTTCTCTTGAACGCTTCCGCTCGCGATCTACAAGGGTATGTAGATGCACTCCCCTTACCCTCGTTGCTAGATTACTCCATAGATTGATCTTGGTGATGCGTAGAAAATTTTGAATTTCTGCTTCGCTACCTAACAATTCGGACATCGGATGAGTCCCGGGGGTCACCGGATAAATGTCGAAGTGCCGGAAGGGTTATCGGAACCAGCAGAGAAGTAATGGGCCTTATTGGGCCTAGGGGAGAGAGAGAGGGGCTGCCAAGGGCTAGCCGCCCCCCCATGGGCCTAGTCCGAATTGGACTAGGGGGAGGGGCGGCGCCCCCTCCTTCCTTCTCTTTCCCCCTCCTTCCTTCTTCTCCTAGTAGGACTAGGAAAGGGGGAGTCCTACTCCTACTAGGAGGAGGATTCCTCCCCCCTTGGCGCGCCTATGAGGGCCAGCCGGCCTCCCCCTCACTCCTTTATATACGTGGGGAGGGGGCACCCTAGAACACAAGTTGACAGTTGTCTTAGCCGTGTGCGGTGCCCCCCTCCACAGATTTCCACCTCGGTCATATCGTTGTAGTGCTTAGGCAAAGCCCTGCGTCGGTAACTTCATCATCACCGTCATCACGCCGTCGTGCTGACGAAACTCTCCCTCGGCCTCAGCTAGATCAAGAGTACGAGGGACGTCACCGAGCTGAACGTGTGTAGATCGCGGAGGTGCCGTGCGTTCGGTACTTGATCAGTTCACTACTAGAAAAAGGCCTACTAGTGGCACACCTGTTTTGCCTACTAATGGCGCACTACAGGTGCGCCACTAGTACCACGCCATTAGAATTTTTTACTAGTGGCGCACCACTAGTGCGCCATTAGTATCTGGTATACTAATGGCACACCATGCAGTGCACCACTAGTAAAGGCCTAGGTGCGCCACTAGTAACAGAAAAAAAAATCAAATTTTTTTTCAATTTTTTTTTCAAAAAAAACAAACTTACTAGTGGCGCACCATTTGCTAGGTGCACCACTAGTAACAGAAAAAAACATTTTTTTTTCAATTTTTTTTTCTTAATCTCAGGTCACTATGGCTTAATCTCGGGGCAATATGCTTAATTTCAAGTCAAATTGCACTAAGTAGTCAAACTTTCCGAAAAGTCACCCATCCTCACACTAATCCAGCCTGAGCACGCTTAACTTCGCAGTTCTATCCAACCCCAGCACCACCTCACTTAACAGGCACTTGTTAATATATCTATGATATCAATCCTATTAAATCTTGTTGACGTCTAGGACTTTTTTCATGTTCATGAGTGTGATAAAATTTTGAAAAAATATTTCAAACTTCCCGGTTATATTATGTATCATATTTTGAAAAAAAAATGAAAAAAAATTTGAAAAAAAATTTGAATTTTTTTTCTGTTACTAGTGGCGCACCTAGCAAATGGTGCACCACTAGTAAGTTTGTTTTTTTATTTGAAAAAAAATTGAAAAAATTGAATTTTTTTTCTGTTACTAGTGGCGCACCTAGCAAATGGTGCGCCACTAGTAAGTTTGTTTTTTTTGAAAAAAAAATTGAAAAAAAGTTTGAATTTTTTTTCTGTTACTAGTGGCGCACCTAGCAAATGGTGAGCCATTACTAGTTAACACTACTAGTGGCGCACGGGGTGGCTGGTGCGCCATTATTATTTTTGGAAGAAAAAATATGTTAGTAGTGGCGCACTTGGTTAGTGGTGCGCCATTACTAGCTAACACTAGTAGTGGCGCACGGGTTGGCTGGTGCGCCATTAGTATTTTTGGAAAAAAAAATATTACTAGTGGCGCACCGTGGGTCTGGTGCGCCACTAGTATCTTTCACACTAATGGCACACCAACACATGGTGCGCCACTGCTATATAGTAGTGGCGCACCACATGTGTGGTGCGCCATTAGTAGCCATATCATCTATAGCCCTTTTCCTAGTAGTGGTTGGATCGCGAAGACGTTCGACTACATCAACCGCGTTGCTTAATGCTTTCGCTTTCGGTCTACGAGGGTATGTGGACACACGCTCCCACTCGTTGCTATGCATCACCTAGATGGATCTTGCGTGTGCGTAGGAGATTTTTTGAAATTACTGCGTTGCCCAACAGTCCTCTCGCACCCACTTAAGCGATATCGATGCTTTCCATCTGTGGGCCTGCTTGGTCCATCACTACTTTTTGCCTGACAATGAGGGAGGTTAATTTGACTTAGGAGGGGATTAATTTTTTTTGCTTGTAATACGGTATATATATAGGTCATGCTCTGGGATGACATGCATGATACAGTTTGAGCACACACACATGCATGTGTACTCATGAATCCCTCCCATCGAGTCGAAGTGGCTAGTACAATGACACGTCATGAACCGATCTCGCTCTGTGTGGGGAGTGTACGATTTTCGACGCACGCGCCACATCAATGTTGTGAAATGGTATTCAAACATGCATGCACGCATCAACTCCATACATATGCATGTAGTGGTTGCCTTCGAACGGTACACTCCCTCGCGTGGTTATCGGTGACAAGCCTATATATCCGTGGGCAGGCGTGGACATCCATGATCACCTTGACCGACAACAAGATAGGTTACCATGGCGGATTGCGGATTCTTCATTTGGTTCGTGTTATCGTAGTATAGTTCATGGTGAGATTCAGACCTAATTAAGTTTGAGCGCATATACTATGCACGCATGCATGCATGAATCCCCGTTGTTGGCTTGAAGTGTGGTGTAACATACATATGCATCGTCAACCTAACCCTCACTCAATGTGGGGATTTCTAGTTCGAAATCATGGTGCCACATCAAAGTTCTTCCATTGTGTACTCAAAACACACCTCTCCCTACATATGTTTGGGCCACATGCATGCAGTGGTTGTCTTCGAGGACTAGCTACTTGTGTGATTATTGGCGAGCTAGCCCATCCCCGGGGTCGCATGGACGGCCATCACTTTGACCAACAACAAGAAAGAGGTTGTATGACCAAGGTGGATTATTCTTGGTCCATTTTACGATCCATCTTGGTGAGATATGCCTCTCTGGCCCACGGAATGAAAGTGCGTGTGTGGGGGGGCTGCTACATCGCACTTTGCTAGGTGAACCTCGGTTGGGGGGCATGCATTCATAGCTTAGGATTCCCTTCGTGCCGAGACGAGGGGGGCTGCTAGCTACTTCTCACTTTGCTAGGTGAACCTAGGTTGGGGGGCATGCATTCATAGCTTAGGATTCCCTTCGTGCCAACACGAGGGAGGGGGGCTGCTAGCTACTTCGCACTTTGCTAGGTGAACCTCGGTTGGGGGGTCATGCATTCATAGCTTAGGATTCCCTTTGTGCCGACATGAGGGAGGGGGGCTGCTAGCTACTTCGCACTTTGCTAGGTGAACCTCGGTTGGGGGGAGGGGCATGCATTCATAGCTTAGGATTCCCTTTGTGCCGACATGAGGGGGGCTGCTAGCTACTTCGCACTTTGCTAGGTGAACCTCGGTTGGGGGGGGGGAGGGGGCGTGCATTCATAGCTTAGGATTCCCTTCATGCCAACACGAGGGGGGATGGGGCAAGCAATACCGTGTGCTTTGCGAGATAGGTGCCACATCGAAGTTGCATTTGGCATTTGAAAATCAAACCACCCTTTTCATACATAAATTTGGTCCACATGCAAGTGTGTTCGTGTTCTGACCATCTACCGCGTCATTTTTCGCCAAATTTATGAACATTAGATAAGTTGGATGACACAACAGAAACGGTTCACTCAAACTAACCATGTGCATTGGGCTCCGTGAGGTTTCCCCTCTCACAAATATCTACCCGTCTGCAGCTGTTTCTGTTTGATAACACACGGTTATTGTGTTTCGACCATGTGTGACGTTTCTTGTTCCCAATCCCGCCTGCATCCCCCGAAAATATCTGCCCGCCTCGAGGGTTTTTCTGTTTCATAACACATGGTTGTTATCTCTGGACCGTGTGCGATGCACCATCATCAAAATTTTCAATAGCCCCGGCATTTCACTCCCGCGTTTGACTCCCGCGTAGTAAAATTTTCAGTACCCGCATCATTTCCTCAAACACAACCCCTGCCCCCTCCCCTCCACACACACACATACACACACACACACACACCAAAACCTCCTCAGGCGTGCGCGCGCACACACACACACTCCCTCGCTCGAAACCCTAGCAAGGTCCCCGCCGCCGCCGCAAGGCCTCCATTGTCAACATCTGCCGGTTTGCCCGTGCAGCTTACCCACCGATCTCCATACCCAGTCCGCCTTGAGTTTCTTAGATGATGCCTGCCAAATGCCCCCTTCCCACAGATCCCCATCCCCCACTCCAGAGCATCGCAGCCTAAGCCCGGCTACGCTTCCCATGGAGCTCGAGGAGCGACTGGCCCAAAAGAGGTGTATCACGGTCTCTTCGCCCGACGTCGCCGAGGAAGCTGACGACCATTACTAGCGACAGGCACTCAAGCAGCAGGCTAGAGTATGCGGGCATGTCTCGGCTGCCGGCTACGACATTGAGGTCATCGACAGCGATGGCCTGAGGCGGACTATGTCACAAGTTAAGTGGCTCACGCCCAACCCCTCGGGTTCAACCATCATTAATCTCATCCATGGCCCCGCCGCTGATCTCCTCTAGCTCGTTGTCAACAATTTGCCATCCTACATCGCCATCGAGCCCCTTTTGTCATTCCTGAAGGACACGTTCTGCGACACTGGCTTGGGATCCACGGCTTCCAAGTCAGACCTCATCGACGGTGACCACGGGGAGACCACCCTCTCCGGCTCTTCCAAGGGGAAAGAGCCCATCTGCTCTTCCAAGGGGAAAGCGTCCGTCTGCGACATCAGGGAGGGCACCCTGCAGTCATGCTCTTCCAAGGGGAAGGAGCCCATCTACGACAATATGGAGCGCATCCAGGGTTCGTGCTCTTCCCACGGGAACGAGCCCATCTGTGACAAGTGAGGAAGCCCATGATTTGTTTTTCCGTGCCTCTTCACAGGGGGGGAAACCCATGATTTGTTTTGTCGAGTCCCTTTTGTAGTGTAGTGAGAATATGTCCAGTTTTAATTGCTATATCTGGTTGTTTGCAGTATGCCTTGTTTATTTTAGTTGTTCACAATGTGATGCTCTATATGTGAAATTATTTACTGTGCAATACATTTCATCAATCCAGTTTTAAACATACCGATAGGAATGCGTATATTTGCTTGTTGTTAAGCCTGTTATAGCTAGCATATGCCTCTTTTAAAGTTTTTTGATTGTTCGGTTGTCTGTAGTTAGCATATGTCCAGTTTGAAATGCTATCTTTGGTTGTTCGTAGTATGCCTTGTTTATTCCAGTTATTCACAACGTGATGTTCTATATGTGCAAGTATGAACTGTGCAGTTCAATTTCATCAGTACCAGTTTCAACAAAACCACTATGAATGACTACAATTGGTTGTTGCATCTTGTAGTTAACACGCCTTTCCATTTTTATTTAACAATAATTAGTGTACTTAGACCGGCACAATACCAGTTTTTATGACTATGTTTGCTTGTTGTTAAATGTTAGGCCTGTTGCAGTTAACACACCTTTCCACTTGTTTTGCTATACTACCGTGCTTAAACCTGCACACTGAAGCTATCTTTTGGAGATTATTTTGTCTGCCATGGATAATTTTGGTTGATGTTTAGCCTGTTGTGCTTAAAATGCTTCTCGATGTACCTACATAGGACAATTTTGGGAATGACTGTTGTTTTCCATCGAGGTTAGTTTCATCCCATGGCTTATATATGCTCATTGTCTAGGATATCAGTAGCTGGTACCATATAGGTCGGGGGCTGATAAGGGACTAATCGGTGAATCGGACTTTTAACTCAACTAGTAATAATGTACGTGCAATGCACGTTTATATTAGGTAGGATATTAGTTGCACGTTATATTAGGTAAGATATATCTATTGCATGTTGGTATTTGGTAAGATATCAATTACTTTTTCACGGGATTGGTAGGATATTAATTACATGGCAGATTTCATGGGATAGCGTTGAGTCAAAACGTGTTTATAACCAATGGCAGTGGTGGGTAATTAGAGCGTTAAACGTGTTTGGTGCTCAACATTGGAGCGATTTGAACCGCTAGATAACATGATTTGATGGCCAAGATGATTTGGATCTGCCCCTTTGGGTCTTTTTATATTGGTATAGATATATCTGCAACCCATTTATCGTTAGGTTAACTAGGTCCATATGTAATATATCTGAGGCTACATAGCAACATGCACTGTACTTAATGTCTAATATGCAATCCTAGGCTACATAGCAACAAGCAAGAGTGTTACATTGATAATCTGATGATGTCTAGATATACGTAGAAGAGCAGCAGCAGCAGCAGCAACAACAACAACAACAACAACAACAACACAGCCCTGTTTGGATACTCAACTTAGCTAGAGGTTAGAGTTAGTTTCTAGCTCATGACTAACCCTGAACTAACTCCATCCAAAGAGTTGTTTGGATGTGTAACACCCCGAGAATCATGCTACAGTAACTCCCTGTGATTAAGCTAATCATGTTGCTAAACAGGGCTTGATCACATTTGAAACACATTTCTTTTCAAACTCCTAATTCAAACTTCAATTAAAATTAAAGTGGAAAATAAAACTTTTCAAAAATTTAAACAAAAATGTTCGGTGGGTGCCAAATAATACACTGGTAATTATGGTGGAGAAAACACATTTTTATAAAATACCTAAATACTTTTAAATGAAATAAAACAGAAAAGAAAATAAACAAATAAAAAGAAAATGCAAAAGAGCACAGAACAAAGAAAAAGAAAAAAAAAGAAGAAAAGGGAGAAGGCCCTCCCCCCACTAGACCCCTGGCCCAACTGGGCCGACCCCCGGCCCAGCCCACCTCTCCCACTCGCCCCCTTCCCTGTTCCCCCGACCGGGGTCGGAACAGGGGCAGCCCTCGTCGCACCACCTCGCCGGCGTCGGGGAGGATAAGGGCGCCAGCACCCCCCCCCCCCCGCCTCCTCGGGCCCCTCTCCCACTCACCCCCGCTCACCTCTCGGCCCCTGCGCCTCTCTCTTCCCCCCCAGATCCGCGCCGCTCTTCCCTTCCCCACGCCCGAAGCGGTCGCCGCCGTTCACCGTCGTTCCCGCGGCCACCGTGCCCCAATCGCCACTTCGCCGTGTCGTACGCCGTCGCCGCCCTCGACTACACCACCTCCGCCTCTCCGTTGAAGCTCGAAGCCACTGCAACGACCTCCCCGAGCTCTTCTTCCCCGCACGGCCGCCGTCGATCGCCGCCCCGTTTCGCCTCCGACGAGCCTCCCCGAGCACGCTGCCGTCCCCCTACAGCCTCGCCGTGAGCCTCTCCCCCTCCTCCCCTGTCCTTTCTCTCTCGCGCGCCCCCCTAGCTGCTTCCCCACGCGCGCCCGCACGCCGCGCCGCGGAGCTCGCCGCCGGCAAGGCTCCGGTGACCTTTTGGTCACGGGCTCAGGCCCGTTACACTCCCCACCGCGCATAGATGCCCCCCAGCCCCTCCGCTTGCTCGATAGCCCGCCGTAGCCTCGATTCCGTCGGGCACCCGTGCGCGCCGCCGCCTCCGCCGCTCGTCGGCGCTGATTCCGGCCAAGTCCGGCGAAGCCCCGGCCACCAATGGAAGCGGCACTGCGAGCTCCTTCGAATGGGCCTAGCCCCGCTCCTCCCCGAGCCCCGTAGCGCGATTCCGGCCAACTCCGGCGAGGGGCCGCCGCTGTTTTGGTCGCCAGAGTCGCTCCGGCGCCGGCCGCCGACGTGGCTGGCCTGGGGCCACCCCCAGTGCCACTGCCAGTGGGCCCCATGGGCCCAGTTGACTGGGTTGACCCAGTCAACTGCTGACTGGGCAGGCCCAGCCACTCACATGCGGGCCCCGCCGCAAAAAAAAGGAAAATAAAAATGTTTTTATAATTAAAACTAATTAATTAATCTAATCACTCACTGACAGGTGGGCCCAGTAGTTAATTAACTAAAAATTAATTAGTTTAATCTTCTGTTAGCCCACTATCTATGACAGGTGGGGCCCACTGGTCAGTTTGACCTGGTCAGCCGCTCTGTTGACCTGCTGACGTCAGCATTGCCTCATGCTGACGTCATAATTCATTTTTGCTTAATTCAAAAATTCCAGAAATTCAAATAAACTTTGAAAATTAATATCTTTTAAACCGTAACTCGAATGAAAACGTTTTCTATATGAAAGTTGCTCAGAACGACGAGACGAATCCGAATACACAGTCCGTTCGTCCACCACACCTCCCTAACCTATCGAACTAGCAACTTTCCCCCTCCGGTCCGTCTGTCCGAAAACGCGAAACATCGGGAATACCTCCCGGATGTTTCCCCCCTTCACCGGTACCACCTACTGTCGCGTTAGGACACACCTAGCACCGCTCATTGTCATGTCACGCATCGTCATGCTTATGTTTGCATTGTATTTACTGTGTCTTCCCCCTCTCCTCTCCGGTAGACTACGAGACCGACACTGCTGCTGCCCAGTTCGACTACGGAGTTGACGACCCCTCCTACTTGCCAGAGCAACCAGGCAAGCCTCCCCCCTTGATCACCAGATATCGCCTATTCTTCTCTATACTGCTTGCATTAGAGTAGTGTAGCATGTTACTGCTTTTCGATATCCTATCCTGATGCATAGCCTATCCTTGCTACTACTGTTGATACCTTTACCTGCAATCCTACATGCTTAGTATAGGATGCTAGATTTCCATCAGTGGCCCCACATTCTTGTCCGTCTGCTGTGCTATACTATCGGGCCGTGATCACCTGGGCGGTGATCACGGGTATATACTTATATACTATATACATGACACATGAGATGACTAAAGTCGGGTCGGCTCGTAGGAGTACCCGCGAGTGGATCTTTGTGGCGGAGCGACAGGGCAGGTTGAGACTGCCTAGGTGAGAGGTGGGCCTGGCCCTGGTCGGCGTTCGCGGTTACTTAACACGCTTAACGAGATCTTGGTATTTGATCTGAGTCTGGCCATTTGGCCTATACGCACTAACCATCTACGTGGGAGTAGTTATGGGTATCCCGACGTCGTGTTATCAGCCGAAGCTCTTTTGACGTCAGCAACTGAGTGGCGCGCGCCGCATTGGAACGTAAGCTCGCGCTTGTATTAAGGGGGCTAGGTCTGCTTCCGGCCGCATACGCAACGTGCAGGTGTGCATAGGGCGATGGGCCCAGACCCCTGCGCGCATAGGTTTAGACCGGCGTGCTGACCTCTCTGTTGAGCCTAGGTGGGGCTGCGACGTGTTGATCTTACGAGGCCGGGCATGACCCAGAAAAGTGTGTCCGGCCAAATGGGATCGAGCGTGTTGGGTTATGTGGTGCACCCCTGCAGGGAAGTTTATCTATTCGAATAGCCGTGTCCCTCGGTAAAAGGACGACCCGGAGTTGTACCTTGACCTTATGACAACTAGAACTGGATACTGAATAAAATACACCCTTCCAAGTGCCAGATACAACCCGGTGATCGCTCTCTAATAGGGCGACGAGGAGGGGATCGCCGGGTAGGATTATGCTATGCGATGCTACTTGGAGGACTTCAATCGACTCTCTTCTACATGCTGCAAGATGGAGATGACCAGAAGCGTAGTCTTCGACAGGACTAGCTATCCCCCTTTTATTCTGGCATTCTGCAGTTCAGTCCACTGATATGCCCCTTTACACATATACCCATGCATATGTAGTATAGCTCCTTGCTTGCGAGTACTTTGGATGAGTACTCACGGTTGCTTCTCTCCCTCTTTTCCCCCTTTCCTATCTATCTGGTTGTCGCAACCAGATGTTGGAGTCCAGGAGCCAGACGCCACCGTCGACGACGACACCTACGACACTGGAGGTGCCTACTACTACGTGCAGGCCGCTGACGACGACTAGGAGTAGTTAGGAGGATCCCAGGCAGGAGGCCTGCGCCTCGTTCGATCTGTATCCCAGTTTGTGCTAGCCTTCTTAAGGCAGACTTGTTTAACTTATGTCTGTACTCGGATATTGTTGCTTCCGCTGACTCGTCTATGATCGAGCACTTGTAATCGAGCCCTCGAGGCCCCTGGCTTGTATTATAATGCTTGTATGACTTATTTATGTTTTAGAGTTGTGTTGTGATATCTTCCCGTGAGTCCCTGATCTTGATCGTACACATTTGCGTGCATGATTAGTGTACGGTCAAATCGGGGGCGTCACAAGTTGGTATCAGAGCCGACTGCCTGTAGGAATCCCCCTTTCCACACTCCTTGTCCGAAGTCTAGTCTAGACATTACAAAACTTTTACTAACATGGCTGTGTGTCTTACGGGCCCACGTCGCCATTGGGTGGTACTAGGATCTTTTACTCCTCGACCTTTACTCTGGGACTCTGAACTCTCTTCTACTCGGGTTAAACGCATTTACTAACTCTAACACTAGGATCCCGTGACCGTATTCACCCCAAAGTTGGATAAGCCATAGTTGTTTCTTAGAATAGTATTTTGAACAATTCACACACTGTCATTTGACTCCTTTGAAACGTCTTTGCTTTCAGATGGAACCCACGAGGCAGGTCGTTCGCCACACGATTGCCATTGGTGCCTCGGGATCACCTGCGGTGCTAGCTGAGATGATGACCTATCTGGGTTATCGTTGGCACCCTGAGTACACCGTCTACGAGGAGTACCAGGACTTTAACCAGGAGCAGTACCGTGTCATCGTCCACCTCTACTCTCGGGAGTATGACTCCACTACTGTGCTGCACACCGCGCATGGTGTTGGTGTGACCATCGATATGGCTGTCCACGATGCTGCCTATGCTGCTTTGACACGTCTTCGTGGAGAGTATCGGGAGTTGGACACCTCCCCTTTCAGGCACATTGCTATAGCATCCGATGTTGGTGCGGAGGGATACTATACTGCTGCCTACTCCACTGTCACTCGAGAGCCCTTCTATCATCAGAACCTGGTTCTGCATGCTGATGGGCTGGATCGAGCTAACCGAGCTCTTCGCCACGAGATGTACACCACCCGTCAGCACCTTTACCGTGCCCTGACGCTGCTGCACCCCTTTGTCCGATCTGGACAGGTACCGCGTACTGCGATCTACCCAGCCAGGACCGTGATGCCCCACGGTGTCGGTTGGCCAGAGGTGGGAGGCTACTCTCCCGCACTTGGTCCTATTCTGCCACCTGAGCGTCGGGCTCTACACCTGAGTATCCGCGGCCCCCAGTCTGCTGACGTGGAGGGATATCCGTTGCCTCACTACCAGCTGTCGGGCTACGATTACCTCCACAGTACCTCTTGGGACTGATGTAGGCTTGCTTGTAGTGTTAGATGCATTCGCCGCGAGCCTGTGTGCCGCCTATGATGTTTTAGTCTATGTACTGAACTCTATGTACTGAACTCTATGCATGACCCCTTTGTAAGTTATGCCGACTACTATGTAGTAGCTATCGTGCTCCTTTCATTATGCATGTTTCATCATGAATGATTCTTGTCTTTGCAAATTTCTCAAAGCTGAACTACCCCTGTTATATATTAGCAGGATGGTTAGACCAGGTGGTCGTGGTCGTGGTGGCGATGCCCCACCACCACCTGAGTACATGGCTGGTATTATCCAACAGTTCGAACTGAACCGCCAATTCATGGAAAATATGATGGCTCAGTTTCCTCGCCCCAATATGAACCAGCAGCCAGCCCAAGTGACTCTTCAAGATTTCATACGCCTCAACCCAACCATCTACCGCAGCTCAACTCAGCCTCTGGATGCTGATGACTGGCTCCGTGACATCACCTATGAGATGGAGACTACTGATGTAGCCCCTGCCAGCTATGTCACTTTTGCTTCCTTCTTCTTGAAGGGACCCGCAGCTCAATGGTGGGACAGCCACAGGCGTACTCTGCCAGCTGGAACAATCATCACATGGCCAGACTTCCAAGCAGCTTTCCGTGCCCGCTTCATTCCTCAAGGACTCATGGACCGGAAGAAGCGTGAGTTCCGCAACCTCACCCAAGGCAACAAAACTGTCGAAGCTTATCAGCGGGAGTTTCTGGACTTGTCCCGCTATGCTGAAGAAGACATTGCAACTGATGCACGCAGACAGGAGAAGTTCCGTGATGGCCTTCAAGCTGACATCAAGCTCGCACTTCTAGTGCATGACTTTGCTGATTTCGCCACCTTGGTGAACAAGGCCATCAATGTCGAAACTGGTCTGCAGGAATACCAGAGCTCTCACAGGCGCAACCGTGACACGGGCTCATCTTCGGGCTCGCCCGCACAGAAGCGTAAGATATGGATCCCGATCAGCACGTACCGTCCAAATGCATCTGCCCCAAGGCAGACATATGCTGCACCTCGTCTGCCTCCACCACCATCTAGGCAGTCAAGACTTCCAGCTCCACCATCCCAAGCTCCTGTTCCCACTCCCAATAATGGTCTGTGCTACAAGTGTGGGCAACCAGGTCACCGTGCCAGGGACTGCAATCAGAATCAGAATCAACTGGCCCTTCCAGCAACGGGCCGTGGTAACAACCAGCCCCGCAACAACAATGCTAAGCCTTATGGTCGTGCTCATGCCAACCACGTTGATCTCAACGAAGCTCAAGACCAGCCTGCTACTGTGATGGGTACACTCCTCGTAAATTCAGTACCAGCATCCGTTTTATTTGATACAGGTGCATCGCATTCATTCATGTCAGAAGATTTTGCATACAAGCACGACGTTAAATGTGAGGAGATGAACACCTCTGTATTGGTCAAAACCCCCGTGGGACAGTGTCAAACCTCCTTGGTTGGCATCGATGTCCCCGTGGAAATCGAAGGGCTGGAATTCTATGCCTCTCCCATTATCCTGAAGTCGTCTAACATCGACCTCATTTTGGGTATGGATTGGCTGAAAGCGCATACTGCTTCTATAGTTTGCGCCACTAAAACCGTCCATCTGCTACACCCTTCAGATGAAATAGTTGCTTACCAAGCTAATCTGGTGCAAAATGCCGAGGCAAGGCTCTATGCATTGAATGCATTGAACGCTGCACCACTCAAGGGCATTGAAAACATTCCCGTCGTGCGTGAATTCCTCGACGTCTTCCCTGAAGAACTTCCGGGGATTCCCCCTGCTAGAGCTGTCGAATTCATCATCGACTTGAAACCAGGCACCACTCCTATAGCCAAGCGGCCCTACAAAATGCCGCCGCATGAACTCCTTGAGCTTAAGGAGGAAATCGACAAATCTCTTCGCAAAGGATTCATTCGCCCAAGTTGCTCTCCTTGGGGAGCACCTTCTCTCTTTGTCAAGAAGAAGGATGGGACAAACCGGTTAGTTCAAGACTACCGTCCTATAAACCAAGCTACCATTCAGAATAAATACCCTCTTCCTCGGATCAATGATCTGTATGATCAACTGGCGGGTTCGTCAGTGTTCTCTAAGCTCGACTTGAGGTTGGGCTACCACCAGATCCGTGTTCGCGAAGAGGATATCCCAAAGACCGCCTTCGTGACTCGCTATGGTTCATACGAGTACACCGTCATGTCTTTCGGTTTGACCAATGCTCCAGCCACCTTCTCTCGTCTGATGAACTATATATTCATGGATTACCTCGACAAGTTTGTCGTGGTTTCTCTGGATGATATCCTGGTATTTTCCAAGAACGAAGAAGAACATGCTGAACATCTTCGACTTGTGCTGGAAAAGCTACGAGAACATCAACTATATGCCAAGTTCTCCAAATGTGAATTCTGGCTACCGGAAGTAACCTATCTTGGGCATGTCATCTCTAAGGATGGTATTGCCGTCAACCCCGAGCGAGTTCAGGCTATTCTTGATTGGACTCCTCCCAAGAACGTTAAGCAAGTCAGAAGTTTTCTCGGTCTCGCCAGCTATTGCCGTCGATTTGTCGAGAACTTCTCCAAGATCGCCAGG
This sequence comes from Aegilops tauschii subsp. strangulata, assembly GCF_002575655.3. Taxonomy (NCBI): domain Eukaryota; kingdom Viridiplantae; phylum Streptophyta; class Magnoliopsida; order Poales; family Poaceae; genus Aegilops; species Aegilops tauschii. The sequence goes on from NC_053041.3 coordinate 583,056,772, forward strand.
CCTCTGACTAACCTGTTACATAAGGGCGTCAAGTTCCAATGGACAGAGAAATGTCAGGAAAGTTTCCAGGCACTCGAAGACAAGTTGACTTCTGCCCCAGTTCTAGCTCCACCTGATACTAAGAAGGACTTCGTCATTTACTGCGACGCTTCCCGTCAAGGATTAGGCTGTGTCCTAATGCAAGACCGCAAAGTGATTGCTTATGCCTCTCGACAATTGCGCCCTCACAAAGAGAACTACCCAGTTCACGACCTCGAACTTGCTGCTGTCATTCATGCGCTGAAGCAGTGGCGACATTACCTTCTCGGTAATCGTTGCGAGATCTTCACTGACCACCAAAGTCTGAAGTATCTGTTTACTCAGCCAGATCTGAACCTCCGTCAGCAGAGATGGATGGAGCTTGTTGCAGACTTTGACTTGGGTATTTCCTATACGCCAGGCAAGGCTAATGTAATGGCTGATGCCTTGAGCCGCAAGTCTTACTGCAACCACCTCCAGATTCATAAAGTTCAGCCCTCGCTTGTTGAAGAATTCAGGAAGCTGAACCTCCATATTGTTCCTCCGGGTGCACTCGCTCCCCCTCCTAAGGAGTTTGGCAAGGTGAACCTCCATGTTGTTACCCAGGGTTCCCTCAATACCCTAGTTGCTAAACCAGATCTCGTGGATAGCATCAAAAGGCTACAGAAGTATGACTCTGAAGCCCACAAGATTAAGCGCTACCTCGCAGAAGGAAAGCCCTCATTCTTCACCATTGCTGAAGATGGCACCCTATACTTCAAGGGCCGCCTAGTGGTGCCATGTGCAGAGATAAACCTGGATATGACACCGGAAGTTATGAAAGAAGCTCATGATACGCCTCTGTGTATCCATCCTGGTAGTACAAAGATGTACCAAGACATCCGTCAGAGATTCTGGTGGTCTAATATGAAGCAAGCCATTGCTCGTTATGTTGCTGAGTGTGACGTTTGCCGTCGTATCAAAGCAGAACATCAAAGGCCTGCTGGAACTGCAACCTATCTCTATTCCTGAATGGAAATGGGACCATGTTGAGATGGACTTCGTCACTGGATTTCCCAAATCACAGAAAGGTAATGATGGTATTCTTGTCGTCATTGACCGGCTTTCCAAAGTTGCACATTTCCTGGCAGTCAAAGAAACGATCACTGCTAGCTAGTTGGCAACGCTCTATATGTCCAGGATTGTTTCACTCCACGGTATTCCATTGGTTATCAGCTCAGACCGTGGTAGCTTATTCACTTCAAGATTCTGGGCAAGTTTCCAAGAAGCTATGGGAACTCATCTGTCATTCAGTACTGCGTTTCACCCTCAATCGCAAGGACAAGTTGAACGCGTCAATCAAGTTCTCGAAGACATGCTTCGAGCTTGCGTTATTTCCTTCGGCAAGAAATGGGAGGAATCTCTCCCGTATGCTGAGTTCTCTTATAATAATAGCTATCAAGCTAGTCTGAAGATGGCCCCCTTCGAAGTGTTATATGGACGAAAGTGCCGAACCCCTCTGAACTGGTCAGAAACTGGGGAACGTCCACTCTTCGGTCCGGATATTATCCAAGATGCCGAAGAACAAGTCCGCATTATTCGCGAGAATCTCAAGACTGCTCAGTCACGTCAGAAGAGTCAGTATGACCGTCATCATAAGGACATGGTCTATCAACCTGGCGAAAAGGCTTATCTTCGAGTCACACCTATGAAGGGTGCTCACCGCTTCGGGATCAAGGGCAAACTAGCTCCTCGCTATATTGGCCCATTCACTATTCTCAAAAGGCGTGGAAAAGTGGCATACCAACTGGAGCTACCGCCGAACCTATCTCAGGTTCATGATGTGTTCCATGTGTCACAGCTCCGCCGTTGCTTCAAGGACCCAATCCGAGCTGTGGATCATGAAGTGCTCGAATTGCAGCAAGACCTCTCCTATAAGGAGCATCCGGTCCGCATTCTCGACCAAGCTGAATGCCGCACACGTCAGAAGGCGATCAAGTTTCTCAAAGTCCAGTGGTCACACCATTCTGAAGATGAGGCCACTTGGGAACGAGAGGATCGTCTGCGCGAAGAATACCCTGCATTGTTTCCTTCTACCTCCTAAATCTCGGGACGAGATTTCTTGTGGTGGAGGAGATTTGTAACACCCCGAGAATCATGCTACAGTAACTCCCTGTGATTAAGCTAATCATGTTGCTAAACAGGGCTTGATCACATTTGAAACACATTTCTTTTCAAACTCCTAATTCAAACTTCAATTAAAATTAAAGTGGAAAATAAAAGTTTTCAAAAATTTAAACAAAAATGTTCGGTGGGTGCCAAATAATACACTGGTAATTATGGTGGAGAAAACACATTTTTATAAAATACCTAAATACTTTTAAATGAAATAAAACAGAAAAGAAAATAAACAAATAAAAAGAAAATGCAAAAGAGCACAGAACAAAGAAAAAGAAAAAAAAAGAAGAAGAAAAGGGAGAAGGCCCTCCCCCCCACTAGACCCCTGGCCCAACTGGGCCGACCCCCGGCCCAGCCCACCTCTCCCACTCGCCCCCTTCCCTGTTCCCCCGACCGGGGTCGGAACAAGGGCAGTCCCCGCCGCACCACCTCGCCGGCGTCGGGGAGGATAAGGGCGCCAGCACCCCCCCCCCCCCCGCCTCCTCGGGCCTCTCTCCCACTCACCCCCGCTCACCTCTCGGCCCCTGTGCCTCTCTCTTCCCCCCCAGATCCGCGCCGCTCTTCCCTTCCCCACGCCCGACGCGGTCGCCGCCGTTCACCGTCGTTCCCGCGGCCACCGTGCCCCAACCGCCACTTCGCCGTGTCGTACGCCGTCGCCGCCCTCGACTACACCACCTCCGCCTCTCCGTTGAAGCTCGAAGCCACTGCAACGACCTCCCCGAGCTCTTCTTCCCCGCACGGCCGCCGTCGATCGCCGCCCCGTTTCGCCTCCGACGAGCCTCCCCGAGCACGCTGCCGTCCCCCTACAGCCTCGCCGTGAGCCTCTCCCCCTCCTCCCCTGTCCTTTCTCTCTCGCGCGCCCCCCTAGCTGCTTCCCCACGCGCGCCCGCACGCCGCGCCGCGGAGCTCGCCGCCGGCAAGGCTCCGGTGACCTTTTGGTCACGGGCTCAGGCCCGTTACACTCCCCACCGCGCATAGATGCCCCCAACCCCTCCGCTTGCTCGATAGCCCGCCGTAGCCTCGATTCCGTCGGGCACCCGTGCGCGCCGCCGCCTCCGCCGCTCGCCGGCGCCGATTCCGGCCAAGTCCGGCGAAGCCCCGGCCACCACTGGATGCGGCACTGCGAGCTCCTTCGAATGGGCCTAGCCCCGCTCCTCCCCGAGCCCCGTAGCGCGATTCCGGCCAACTCCGGCGAGGGGCCGCCGCTGTTTTGGTCGCCGGAGTCGCTCCGGCGCCAGCCGCCGACGTGGCTGGCCTGGGGCCACCCCCAGTGCCACTGCCAGTGGGCCCCGTGGGCCCAGTTGACTGGGTTGACCCAGTCAACTGCTTACTGGGCAGGCCCAGCCACTGACATGCGGGCCCCGCCGCAAAAATTAAAAAAAAAGGAAAATAAAAATGTTTTTATAATTAAAACTAATTAATTAATCTAATCACTCACTGACAGGTGGGCCCAGTAGTTAATTAACGAAAAATTAATTAGTTTAATCTTCTGTTAGCCCACTATCTATGACAGGTGGGGCCCACTGGTCAGTTTGACCTGGTCAGCCGCTCTGTTGACCTGCTGACGTCAGCATTGCCTCATGCTGACGTCATAATTCATTTTTGCTTAATTCAAAAATTCCAGAAATTCAAATAAACTTTGAAAATTCATATCTTTTATACCGTAACTCGGATGAAAATGTTTTCTATATGAAAGTTGCTCAGAACGACGAGACGAATCCGAATACACAGTCCGTTCGTCCACCACACCTCCCTAACCTATCGAACTAGCAACTTTCCCCCTCCGGTCCGTCTGTCCGAAAACGCGAAACATCGGGAATACCTCCCGGATGTTTCCCCCCTTCACCGGTACCACCTACTGTCGCGTTAGGACACACCTAGCACCGCTCATTGTCATGTCACGCATCGTCATGCTTATGTTTGCATTGTATTTACTGTGTCTTCCCCCTCTCCTCTCCGGTAGACTACGAGACCGACACTGCTGCTGCCCAGTTCGACTACGGAGTTGACGACCCCTCCTACTTGCCAGAGCAACCAGGCAAGCCCCCCCCCTTGATCACCAGATATCGCCTATTCTTCTCTATACTGCTTGCATTAGAGTAGTGTAGCATGTTACTGCTTTTCGATATCCTATCCTGATGCATAGCCTACCCTTCCTACTACTGTTGATACCTTTACCTGCAATCCTACATGCTTAGTATAGGATGCTAGATTTCCATCAGTGGCCCTACATTCTTGTCCGTCTGCTGTGCTATACTATCGGGCCGTGATCACCTGGGTGGTGATCACGGGTATATACTTATATACTATATACATGACACATGAGATGACTAAAGTCGGGTCGGCTCATAGGAGTACCCGCGAGTGGATCTTTGTGGCGGAGCGACAGGGCAGGTTGAGACTGCCTAGGTGAGAGGTGGGCCTGGCCCTGGTCGGCGTTCGCGGTTACTTAACACGCTTAACGAGATCTTGGTATTTGATCTGAGTCTGGCCATTTGGCCTATACGCCCTAACCATCTACGTGGGAGTAGTTATGGGTATCCCGACGTCGTGTTATCAGCCGAAGCTCTTTTGACGTCAGCAACTGAGTGGCGCGCGCCGCATTGGACCGTAAGCTCGCGCTTGTATTAAGGGGGCTAGGTCTGCTTCCGGCCGCGTACGCAACATGCAGGTGTGCATAGGGCGATGGGCCCAGACCCCTGCGCGCATAGGTTTAGACCGGCGTGCTGACCTCTCTGTTGAGCCTAGGTGGGGCTAAGACGTGTTGATCTTACGAGGCCGGGCATGACCCAGAAAAGTGTGTCCGGCCAAATGGGATCGAGCGTGTTGGGTTATGTGGTGCACCCCTGCAGGGAAGTTTATCTATTCGAATAGCCGTGTCCCTCGGTAAAAGGACGACCCGGAGTTGTACCTTGACCTTATGACAACTAGAACTGGATACTGAATAAAATACACCCTTCCAAGTGCCAGATACAACCCGGTGATCGCTCTCTAACAGGGCGACGAGGAGGGGATCGCCGGGTAGGATTATGCTATGCGATGCTACTTGGAGGACTTCAATCTACTCTCTTCTACATGCTGCAAGATGGAGATGACCAGAAGCGTAGTCTTCGACAGGACTAGCTATCCCCCTTTTATTCTGGCATTCTGCAGTTCAGTCCACTGATATGCCCCTTTACACATATACCCATGCATATGTAGTATAGCTCCTTGCTTGCGAGTACTTTGGATGAGTACTCACGGTTGCTTCTCTCCCTCTTTTCCCCCTTTCCTATCTATCTGGTTGTCGCAACCAGATGTTGGAGTCCAGGAGCCAGACGCCACCGTCGACGACGACACCTACGACACTGGAGGTGCCTACTACTACGTGCAGGCCGCTGACGACGACTAGGAGTAGTTAGGAGGATCCCAGGCAGGAGGCCTGCGCCTCGTTCGATCTGTATCCCAGTTTGTGCTAGCCTTCTTAAGGCAGACTTGTTTAACTTATGTCTGTACTCAGATATTGTTGCTTCTGCTGACTCGTCTATGATCGAGCACTTGTAATCGAGCCCTCGAGGCCCCTGGCTTGTATTATAATGCTTGTATGACTTATTTATGTTTTAGAGTTGTGTTGTGATATCTTCCCGTGAGTCCCTGATCTTGATCGTACACATTTGCGTGCATGATTAGTGTACGGTCAAATCGGGGGCGTCACAGGATGGCAGGGTTAGATCGACAATACATGCACTAGGAGAACTAGCTTCAATTAGCACCTCTTAGGTTGGATAGTTTTTTTGGGTGGGTTATGATGCAACTAGCTCAAACTAGCCCTCATGTTTAGATATACTTTAGGGCTATTTGAGCCTGAACTAGCTCAAACTAACTATAACCCATGGATACAGCAGCAGTTAATCAGCCGATAATTTGTAAGAATGTAATAAACTCCTTCCGGCCCATAATATAAGATGTTAATTCATCTAATATGCGAGTATATTGGATGTTATAAGATATTTATAAAAGAGTGTTGTACTACATCATTGTGCAATTGCTATTTAGCTTCTAATATTAACTTGGTGCTTTTAGGTTTTATGTCATTGGTAAAGATCCGCGCTTCGACCCTTTCTGCGTATGGGGCAATGAGATATCGATGAACCAGCATCAAGTGAGGAAGCTGATAAAGATTGTTAGTAAAATGAGTCCAAAGATGGCAATTAAACTATTTGTTTACACTTTATCCAAGACAACACCGAACTGCAGGATGGTAAGTAAGAACTCTGCAGCCTTCTTTTTACTGCCCATAATGAGTTGTGTTAGATGACAATGTCTGAATCTTTTTCCTTTGCAGTGGTTGCCAAAGCAATTTACTCAAGATTACCTCTCAAACTACATGATTGTTGGGCATGCAAATGTTAAAGTATTTCTACCAGAACACGATGATTATCTAGATGTTTCCATGAAGACCGTGAAGGATGGGCGGTCGGCCATCACAAGGGGTTGTACTAGAGTCGTGCGTGCCTTCTGCATGGAGGAGTGCACAATATGGGCATTCCGCTTCACCTTGTTCAGCAACCATAATGTATTTCGCCTCTTTCTTTACCGTCTTTAATAGTACAAGTATACAACTGTGGTTCATCATTCTTTATTTGGTTCTTATGTAATTCTTGAACATATGTACCTATGAATCAAATAGTGCATTGATTGTTTGAACCTGATGGATATGAATAAAGCTATAGCATACTTTCAAATTCAAATCCGGTACAATTTGAAATAGCAGCAATTAAATTACGGTGAAATTGCGCTCTCCAGGTCGTTACGGCACACACGGTTGGTAAAACACAAACGTTTGCGATATACACCATAATCCGAGACGGTTCACAGAGAGGAAACGTGTATTAGCATGCACACAGTTGCCGTTTGCAAAGTGTGTGCGATGTCAAACAATATCACAAACGGTGCGGGCAAACTAAACGTTTGTGTTAGTTGCCTTATCGTACACGATTCGCAACCATGAACTGTTTTTGATGAAGTATGCATCGTAAATGTTGCACCACACAATAGCGTGTGCGATAGTTCTCGTGTACGATGATGTTACGACGGTCCGACGTTTTGTAATCCTATCCGACACTCCTATGATGATTAGCTAATCTTCTTAATTAGTTATCGCATATGGTTTGGGAAAAGCGAATGTGTGTGATTGTATGCTTATCATACACGTTCTATAATAGTGAACCGTTTGTGATGGACCGCGCATCGTAAACGTAGCACCACAGAATACCGACTGCGATGGCAATGAGAGCACAAATGAGTAGGAGTACTGATATACATCTTGGCTCCCTATCCCTGACGGTTTTTGGGTCGTGTGGGAAGGACCCCCCTATCATCGTCACTCACTAGGCGACGGTTCCAAATGCCGTCGCGGAAAGGGGTTAAAAGACGTTTGTATAGCATCGATGCGTACCAGTGCTTACTGCGACGATGAACAACTCGATAATCCATATCATCACCATCATCATCATCATCATCGGAGTCAGCATCAAAATCGGCGTCATTGCCTCCGTGTTTCTCGTCATCAATATCAGAATCATCAGCAATTTTCTTTCTAGGGCTTTCTGGCCGCCTGCCTTGTGATGAGCGTGTGGTCCTTGCCGTCGTACGAGCAGCATAAGAAAGAACATTTAATCCAGCGTCTAGCTGACGGGAGGCATCTGAATGGCCCTCATCATCCAAAGCGGTGAATGATTGCACAAGATCGCCTAGTATACCAGCCATGGCGGACGTGAATCGAGCAACCAACTGAGTAGGTTTGGTAAATTTCTGCTCAATAGAAAAAATGCAAAAAATAAGATTATTCAAATGCTAAGTGGATGAAAAAATTCAGATGGTGAGACAAAAGAATTACAGTAAAACACACACATGTAAAACCACACAGTACATAGAGTGTCGTAAGTTATCACCAAAATGCAACAAAAGTTACCAGGAGTTCACAAAAAGTACACACATGAACAATACCAAACAAATGTATGGTGTCGTTGCAATAAACACATGAATGTATTCATGATTTAACAAACATTCAGTCATCATGAAAATGAAGAACAATATACGAGAAAGCTAAAATAACACAATTAGATCTCAGTAAAAACTTAAGTTATCAAAGGCTTTACAAAAAGAATCATCACAGGAATGCAACCAAGTTATCAAGATATGTGAGAACGTATGTTGTCATGAAAAAATAAAAAAAACATGATGGCATGAGTTTCACATCACAAAGTTATCAAGGCATTATAATAAGAATTATCACAAGGTTGCAACAAAATTATTATCCTTTATAGAGCATATGCCACATTGGAAACAAAGAACAATATCTGATGGCATTAGTAAAGGGTGTAAAGTTGACATCAAAAGAGAGTTACCACATTGAGTGCAAAAAAAAAGTTATCAGCTTATGAAAAAACATAGAATAGCATGAAAAAAACGAGGTTACATGCACACCTCCTGACTGCAGCTTGGGGTAGCATGAACACGCATAAACTTATCAAGACCTTCCAGACCACCAAATAGACAGAAATTCATGCCAAACTCAGGCTTCAACTGGAAAAACATGTAGTGATAAGTCAGATAAGTAACAACAAAAAACAATGAAAAGAAAATGCAGTTGCAAGTAGTGTGTGAACTGAAAACATAGATATAGATTAATGGTAGTTTCCTGAAAAAACCTTTGTCAGCCTGAACATCCTTGTTGAGGACAAGAGTTATCAGCTTCTTCGTCCACACATTGGTAGGAAAAGAACCATCAGGCAATACGATGCCGAGTCCAGAAAGATCAATCGCATGAGTGTACAATAGCTGATAACAAAAATACAAGCGTCATGGTAAACACGAACAAAATCAGAGACAAATGACAAAAAAGAAGGTAAGAGGAAAGAACCATCACTTACATTGTAGAAGAGAAGGGAACCCCTGGTAGGCTTGCGTTTCAACAGTGCCTTGTGTAATTCGTCAGCAATGAATTTGGACCAATTGAGAATTTTAATACCATTGATGTCACGCTACAAGTTGAAAACAAAGAAACTGAAGTTCACCGAATGGAACACAAAAACTATGAAAGTTACCACACTGACATACAGTAAAGTTATCAGGCACATAAGAAAGAAAATGGCAGAATTACATAATCACTTACTGGCACAGCATACCATCTAGGGCTGACTTTGTTGGAGGTGGTCGGGGCAATGACTGTACTCCCCTCAAGCAAAAGCCACATACGCTTGAAAGTATCATCAGCATTTACAGAACCCTTTATGAGAACAGCAAGATCAGTCATTTTAGGGGCATATCCAAGTTTGCCAAACAACTCAAGCCCTAACTCAATATTAGCTTCAATAGGGAGGTTGTAAGGGACATCCTCCCCTCCATGCAGCATGCCCATAACACGATGCACATATTCCTCGTTAACCGGAAGCCTACCCTGCCCTGGTACGACCACCTCACGGGAATCAGGATTGTACAGGTCAGCAAGCCACACACTGAGATTGTTGGAGAGATGGTCACACTGGATATTCTGAAGGCTTGTGAAGTCGATCTCATCAATGGCAACCTTCCTGTCACCATTCATGTCTTTCCATGCTAAAAGAAGCGAACTAGGTGAGGCTCTGTTCCGCGGAGGAGGGCGTTTCACCTTTTTCGAAGGAACCTCATCAATTCCATCACCATCTCCTTTTCACTTCCTCGGCATTGTGTCCCTGTCACGTAGGAATGAAAAGAAAGCGAATGAAACCAATTAGATTACTTATGAAAAACCGATATCACAATTAATAGCAACATTTATAAACTGGTGTTTGACAAAGCAATAATATAGCTGATAAACATATCATTGTGGTTCATGGTGACACAAAAAAGATTATCATGACCATGGTAAATAAATCAAGCAAAATGCACTTGGTTTACAGAAAAATAAACTGGTTAAAAAACAAAGACAATGCCACACCTTCTAAACTATAGCAAAACAAATGACACAGGTATATTAAAGCATGTGCAACTGATAACTAAGGCACAATTACATTGGTAAGTGAGAAAAGCGGCATCAATTTCATGATGTACAACCAATTTACCCCTAATAAATTTAGCATTGACACATGGTCATTAATAATCACAAAAATGATGCCGGTAAGCACACAAAAACAACCAGACCATTGAATAAAAATGAGCATTGTGCTACATGTAGTTAGACTAGAAAAATACTGGTAGGTACGATAACATGATAATGGTAACTGCTTGCACATCATCATTGGGGATATCCAAAAAGAAAAGCACAAAGCATAAAAATCACGGGGCTGCAGTCCAAAAACACAACCTAATGTGAATGTAGCTATTTGAAAAACAATTGGTAATCAGAGCGCGATTGCACCACTCAAATTACCAACCAAAATGAAATTTAGGCACAGAAACAACACCAGTATAAAAATAGCAGTGTTTCAGCATCTGGTGATTTGAGTGCAATGTCCTTGGTAAGTGTAATACCATCATCATGATAATTAAAGCAGAACAAACAACACCAATAATAGCAGTGTTTCAGCATCTGGTAATTCGAGTGCAATGTCATTGGCAAGTTCAATACCATCATCATGATAATTAAATAGAACAAACAACACCCATAATTCTAGCATTGTAAACATGGTAATTAGAGCATCACAAGCCTAATTGATAGACAGACGCGTCAAACAAATCCCACATAACAAAATTTTGGGAGTGAACTTAGGGTTACTGTTCAAATCCACAACCACTAATGCACATCCTAAAATCCATAAACACCAAACACTATTGCCATGTCCTAAAAATCCACATCCACAACACTAACAGAAGAAAAAAACGGGTGGGAAAATCCGTAGTAGAACCTGAAGGAAATATGCCCTAGAGGCAATAATAAAGTTGTTATTTATATTTCCTTATATCATGATAAATGTTTATTATTCATGCTAGAATTGTATTAACCGGAAACTTAGTACATGTGTGAATACATAGACAAACAGAGTGTCCCTAGTATGCCTCTACTTGACTAGCGCGTTTAATCAAAGATGGTTAAGTTTCAGCCATAGACATGTGTTTTCATTTGATTAACGGGATCACATCATTAGGATAATGATGTGATGGACAAGACACATTCGTTAGCTTAGCACTTGATCGTTTAGTATGTTGCTGTTGCTTTCGTCATGCCTTATACTTGTTCCTGTGACTATGAGATTATACAACTCCCGAATACCGGACGAACACTTTATGTGCTACCAAACGTCACAACGTAACTGGGTGATTATAAAGGTGCTCTACAGGTGTCTCCGATGGTGTTTGTTTAGTTGGCATAGATCGAGATTAGGATTTGTCACTCCGATTGTCGGAGAGGTATCTCTGGGCCCTCTCGGTAATGCACATCACTATAAGCCTTGCAAGCAATGTGACTAATGAGTTAGTTGCGGGATGATGCATTACGGAACGAGTAAAGAGACTTGTCGGTAACGAGATTGAACTAGGTATTGAGATACCGAAGATCGAATCTCGGGCAAGTAACATATAAATGACAAAGTGAACAATGTATGTTGTTATGCGGTTTGACCGATAAAGATCTTCGTAGAATATGTGGGAGCCAATATGAACATCCAGGTTCCGCTATTGGTTATTGACCGGAGACGTGTCTCGGTCATGTCTACATAGTTCTCGAACCCGTAGGGTCCGCACGCTTAACGTTCGGTGACGATCGGTATTATGAGTTTATGTATTTTGATGTACCGAAGGTAGTTCGGAGTCCCGGATATGATCACGGACATGATGAGTCTCGAAATGGTCGAGACATAAAGATCGATATATTGGATGACTATGTTTGGACATCGGAATGGTTCCGGATGAGTTCGGGCATTTACCGGAGTACCGGGAGGTTACCGGAACCCCCGGGAAGTATATGGGCCTTATTGGGCCATAGTGGGAAAGAGGAGAAGGGAGCCTAGGAGGGGGCGCCCCCCCCCCCCCCAAGCCCAATCCGAATTGGGTGGGGGCCGCCCCCTCTTTCCTTCCTCCTTCCCCCCCCCCCTTCCTTCCTCTCCTAGTCCAACTAGGGAACGGGGGGAATCCTACTCCCGGTGGGAGTAGGACTCCTCCAGGGCGCGCCATAGAGGGTCGGCCCTCCCCCCTCCTCCACTCCTTTATATACGGGGGAGGGGGCACTCCATGGACACACAAGTTCACATTGTCTTAGCCGTGTGTGGTGCCCCCTCCACCATAATCCACCTCGGTCATATCGTTGCAGTGCTTAGGCGAAGCCCTGCGCCGGTAACTTCATCATCACCATCATCACGCTGTCATGCTGACGAAGCTCTCCCTCGACACTCAGCTGGATCGAGAGTTCGTGGGATGTCACCGAGCTGAACGTGTGCAGATCACGGAGGTGCCGTACTTTTGGTACTAGGATCGGTCGGATCGTGAAGACGTACGACTACATCAGTCGCGTTGTCATAACGCTTCCGCTTTCGGTCTACGAGGGTACATAGACAACACTCTCCCCTCTCGTTGCTATGCATCACCTAGATGGATCTTGCATGTGCGTAGGATTTTTTTGAAATTACTGCGTTCCCCAACAGTGGCATCCGAGCCAGGTCTATGCGTAGATGTTATATGCACGAGTAGAACACAAAGAGTTGTGGGCGATAATAGTCATACTACTTACTAGCATGTCATACTTTGATTCGGCGGTATTGTTGGATGAAGCGGCCAGGACCGACATTACGCGTACGCTTACGCAAGACTGGTTCTACCAACGTGCTTCGCACACAGGTGGCTGGCGGCTGTCAGTTTCTCCAACTTTAGTTGAATCGAGTATGCCTACGCCCGGTCCTTGTTGAAGGTTAAAATAGCACACTTGACAAAAAATCGTTGTGGTTTTTGATGCGTAGGTAAGAACGGTTCTTGCTCAGCCCGTAGTAGCCACGTAAAACTTGCAACAACAAAGTAGAGGACGTCTAACTTGTTTTTGCAGGGCATGTTGTGATGTGATATGGTCAAGACATGATGCTAAATTTTATTGTATGAGATGATCTTGTTTTGTAACAAAGTTATCGGCAACTGGAAGGAGCCATATGGTTGTCGCTTTATTGTATGAAATGCAATCGCCATGTAATTGCTTTACCTTATCACTGAGCGGTAGCGATATTCATAGAGGCAATAGTTGGCGAGACGACAACGATGCTTCGATGGTGTGAGGCCCGGATAATTAAGCTGCAGTGAACCTCTGCTAATAACGCCAAGTCACCTTGGTTACCGTTAATAAACTCACATGATTCGAAACCGATTCAAACTCAAACTTAAAATAGTCAAAACTAGAAAAAGTTTTCAAATATTAAAACTAAAATGTTCGGGTTGTGCCAGATAGTGCATAGGTAATAATGATGGAGAAACCACACTTTAATGAAGTATTTAAATGCACTAAAATAATTTAAACAGCAGCATAAACAATTAAATAAATGCGTTTTATAATTTATAAAATGTTAAACTATTTTATTAGGGGTTAAACTTTTTGTGGCAGTGCGTTTAGTGGTAATACAAATTTAGGGATCATTTTTGTATTTTACAAAACTAAAATAAAATATAAAACAGTAAAAGAAAGATAAATGAAAAGTGAAGAAACAAAATAAATAAAAAGAGAAAAGAAAAGTAAAACAAAAATAAAGAAGAGGAAATCCCCCCTGCGCCACTGGGCCTGGGCCCACCAAGCCAACCCCAGGCCGGCCCGCCCCCACCACTTAACCCCCCACACCCGGTAACCCTAACCACCCCAAACACCCACTTCCCCCGATCCCCACTCCTTCCCCGGGCTCCCTCTCCTTCGATTTGGAGCCGCCGCCCAAGGACCTCGACGCGCCGACCACGCCGCCCGTCCTCCCCGCGACCCATCGCCACGACGCCCGCGTCGACCCCCTCCCCTGCGGCCACCATCGCACCTTCGTCGGATCTCCACCAACCCCGCCGCCGCTCGCCGTCCCTGGAGCCGCCTCGACGCCGTCTGCCTCGATCCCCTTCGTCGGACGCCGCCGCTACTTCGTCGTCGAACCTCTCGACTCCGGCATCCCCTGGCTCCCCTGAGCCCCCTGCCGGCCCGCTGTGAGCCCCCCACACACACACATCCTCCCCTCTCCCCTTGAGCTCTGGCTCCCCCACTAGCTAGCCCCTCTACCGCGTCCGAGAACTCGTCGCCGCCGTTTGACTCTCCACCGTGGCCACAGCCCCAGGACTCGCGACCGAGCTTTGCCTCGTGTTCCTGGACTCCCCAGGAACCATCTGATGCCCTTTGGTCGCCTCGCCATATGCTGCAACCTTGAAACCGAGCTCGCCGAGATCCGGCCATCACCATTGCCCGTCGTCGGCATCGCTTGGGACCTCCCTAACTCCCACCCCTAGCACGGTTGGACGCGGGACTTCACGCGCGTTCAAACGCGACCAGCGACGCCCGTTTTGGTGGCCTGTAACCGATTTCCGGCGACATCCCATGCGTCGTCGCCGTGTTTTGGTCGCCGGCGACTAAACGTCGGCGCCGCTGACGTGTCCGCTTAACCCAGCCGCTTATGACGCAGTGCCACTGACTGCTGGGACCCGCCTTCTAATTAATCACAACTTAAGTAAACTGGCTAATTAACTAACCTAAATACTCCCTGACATGTGGGGCCTCCCCTCTAATTAGCCCTGGGTTAAATTTAACCACTGATTAAATGGTTGAGACAATAACAGGTGGGACCACTCCACTGTTCTAGTGGATAAGCTGACTTGTCAGCGGCTGACTCAGCTGACTGGACCCATGAGTCAGCCTCTCAGTCGCATTTGTTGGGTACACTTCTGTGTACCCATAGTAATTAAATATTAATTTATTTTCGAATTAAATTAAATCCAGAAATTAGTAAATCAGTTAAAAGTTTGAAAATTAATATAAAATAAACCGTAACTCGGATGGAAAAACTTTCTACATGAAAGTTGCTTAGAACGACGAGACGAATCCGGTTACGCAGCCCGTTCGTCCGCCACACATCCCTAGCATAGCAAACACGCAACTTTCCCCCTCCGGTTCATCTGTCCAAAAACGCGAAACACCGGGGATACTTTCCCGGATGTTTCACCCCTTCGTCGATATCACCTCCTACTGCGTTAGGTCACCTCTAGCACCACGTATTGCCATGTTACGCTTTGTGTTGCTTTGATTGCTCTGTTATTTATTGTGTTCCCCCTCGGTTACTTCTTTCCGGTAGACCCCGAGGCTGCCGGCGACCCCCAGTTCGACTACTGTGTTGACGACATGTCCTTCTTGCCAGAGCAACCAGGCAAGCCCCCTCCCTTGATCACCAGATATCGCCTATTCTTCTCTATACTGCTTGCATTAGAGTAGTGTAGCATGTTACTGCTTTCGTTAATCCTATTCTGCTGCATAGCCTGTCATTGTTGCTACAGTTGTGACCCTTACCTGCAATCCTAAATGCTTAGTATAGGATACTAGTATTCCATCAGTGTCCCTACATTCTTGTCCATCTGCCATGCTATACTACTGGGCCGTGATCACTTCGGGAGGTGATCACGGGTATATAGTATATACTTTATATACATGACACATGTGGTGACTAAAGTCGGGTCAGCTCATTGAGTACCCGCAAGTGATTCTGATAAGGGGGCTGAAGGGGCAGGTGGCTCCATCCCGGTAGAGGTGGGCCTGGGTTCCCGACGGCCCCCGACTGTTACTTTGTGGCGGAGCGACAGGGCAGGTTGAGACCACCTAGGAGAGAGGTGGGCCTGGCCCTGGTCGGCGTCCGCGGTTACTAAATGACACGCTTAACGAGTTTTGGGTATTTGATCTGAGTCTGGCCATTTGGTCTATACGCACTAACCAGCTACGCGGGAACAGTTATGGGCACTCAACATCGTGGTATCAGCCGAAGCCTTCGTGACGTCAGCGACTGAGCGGCGCGCGCCAGATTGGACCGTAAGCCTGCGCTTGTATTAAGGGGGCTAGGTCTGCTTCCGGCCGCGTACGCAACGTGCAGGTGTGCTATGGGCAATGGGCCCAGACCCCTGTGCGCTTAGGATTAGATCGGCGTGCTGACCTCTCTGTTGTGCCTAGGTGGGGCTGCGACGTGTTGATCTTCCGAGGCCGGGCATGACCTAGGAAAGTGTGTCCGGCAAAATGGGATCAAGCGTGTTGGGTTATGTGGTGCACCCCTGCAGGGAAGTTAATCTATTCGAATAGCCATGATCTTCGGTAACAGGACGACTTGGAGTTGTACCTTGACCTTATGACAACTAGAACCGGATACTTAATAAAACACACTCTTCCAAGTGCCAAATACAACCCGGTGATCGCTCTCTAACAGGGCGACGAGGAGGGGATCGCTTGGTAGGATTATGCTATACGATGCTACTTGATGAACTTACCATCTACTCTCTTCTACATGCTGCAAGATGGAGGTGGCCAGAAGCGTAGTCTTCGACAGGATTAGCTATCCCTCTCTTATTCTGGCTTTCTGCAGTTCAGTCCACTAATATGGCCCTTTACACTTATTCCCATGCATATGTAGTGTAGATCCTTGCTTGCGAGTACTTTGGATGAGTACTGACGGTTGCTTTCTCCCTCTTTTCCCCTTTCCTTTCTTTCTGGTTGTCACAACCAGATGCTGGAGTCCAGGAGCCAGACGCCACCGTCGACGACGACTCCTACTGCTTTGGAGGTGCCTACTACTACATGCAGACTGTTGACGACGACCAGGAGTAGTTTACGAGGATCCCAGGCAGGAGGCCTGCGCCTCTTTCGATCGGTATCCCCGTTTGTGCTAGCCATCTTATGGCAGCTTGTTTAACTTATGTCTGTACTCAGATATTGTTGCTTCCGCTGACTCGTCTATGATTGAGCACTTGTATTCGAGCCCTCGAGGCCCCTAGCTTGTATTATGATGCTTGTATGACTTATTTTATTTTTAGAGTTGTGTTGTGATATCATCCCGTGAGTCCCTGATCTTGATCGTACACGTTTGCGTGTATGATTAGTGTACGATTGAATCGGGGGCGTCACAAGCTGGTATTAGAGCCGACTGCCTGTAGGAATCCCCCTTTCCAACTCCCTGGCCGAAGTTGAGTCTAGTCATTGCAAAACTTTTTACTAACATGGCTGTGTGGCTTACGGGCCCACGTCGCCATTGGGTGGTATTAGGATCTTTTATTTCTCGTCTATACTCTGGGACTCTTATCTCTCTTCTACTCGGGTTAAATGGTTTTACTAACTCTAACTCTAGGTTCTCGTAACTACTTCCTCCCGGAGGGCCACTCGATGTAGATGATCGCTTGATACACTAGAAGATTCCGAAGTTACTCTCCGATGTTCCCTCAATACTTTGTGCCATCCCTCTTGCAATTCCATTCCATCGATAAACCCCAATGGATAACCAAGTACACTTTCCATTCATACAATTATTCCCCGTTGATCTTGTTATTACAAGATACCCCGAAATTCTCTCTAATGTTCCGAGAATACTTTGTGCCTACTGCCTTGCAGTTCTTGCCACATGAATTTCCCTACGGATAATTTCTCGCACTTACCGAGTATCCACTCATCCCCAGTTGATTCATGTATTTCACAAAAGTCTTCAAAATACTATTTGAACCTCCAAAAAATCTGAGTAGCCTATTGCTCTTGAAATTCTTACTTGCTTGCATTATGGTTAATCCCATAAGTCTATAATTTTATTGGCATCCCTTGTCATTATCATTTTGAGTCCGTTGATTCAAAATGTTGCGAATGCTCGCCACCCTCAGTCAGATCCTAGAATTCATCCTTCCAGCTCAGATGTCATTTTGAACATGAGCTGGTTATCGACCAATCAAATTGCCATCGATTGTACCCCTAAGCCTACTCAACTTATCCAACCTTGATCAGAGCGTTGCTTCTGATCCCTTGATTTGGAAATCATAATTCTTTTGCATTTGAGCTCTGGATTAGTCAGTTGTTTCTATAATCCAATGCCTTTGCATTGTTACTTCCTCTAGTTGTGTGCCGATGCTCACATCAGCTCCGTTATGGACCAGCAGCTCCTTTAATGGATTTTATCTGATAGCGTCCTTGATATTCAATAACCTTATGAGCCTTCCCTCGGATACATAATGCCTTTGGTAAATTGTATCCTCTACTTTCTCAACCATGATCTACTTTCGAGCTTGTATTATTTACTCCGAAGTTTGTGGTATATGTTCCTAAGATGCCCTGATGGGTTGAACCTACGCCTTCCCTAATCGGTGTGAACCCGAAAGATTTCATGGGTCATACTTATCTGGTATTGCACCAGGTACAAACTTTCAACAACTAATGTCATTTTCGAAATACGAGAGGTGAATGAAAGGTTATGCGTTAAACAAGTGGGAGTCGACCTTGAACCCTGTGTTCATGCCCATGGACACGACGTATATCTTATCATGGAAGCTTCTCTTAAAATATCCCCTTGTTATAAGTTCATCTTGTATCTGTGGACGTGGTTCCGACCATGTTTCTCCTTGATTCCATTTCTCGTGCAAGTTTGAGCACTTGTCTTCTGCAGAGCAATACCTAGTCCAACCTCTATTTTGATCTACTGTCGAGTATTACCCTATGGTATCTCGAGAATATCTAAGAACTGTGTTGCATCTTATGAGTTCTTCATCAGCTATTATTTCTCACCGATTCCAATTTTTCATGGGTTCTGAGTTGTTAGTCGCTCAAGAACACCGATATGTGAACCAATTCCGCATTCTGGTACGATAACTCTTAAGTAATTTTTGTTGCTTATGAGTTTAATCCTTCAAGTCATTCCTAGCCTTATCGGCTATATCATTATCATGCAACTTTTTAACTGTGCTATCTGGTCCTTCTTTCCGAAGCACAATTTTTGACGATGAGCTAAGCTTACGTTGACTTTCCTCGTCATATCATTTCGCCTTGAACAACAAGCTTGATTCCGAGTTTGTGTCGTATCCGTGGTTTCAATAACTTTTCGCTCCATCCTTCCTTTTGCTTGATGTCGTCGATGAGCGATTATATCTTCATGAAACCTCTCGACAAATGTGTCATGATCATCATCCACATTCCGAGCTCCTCAAGGATATAAATTGAATTCATGATGAGAAATACCATCCTTGCCCTCGATGATTTGTATTATCATCGACCACTCGATTGCCTTCCGTTCAACACAAACTTGTTCGTGTTTTGTGTTATACCTTGGGATCCTTGCTATCTAGCATTTGTTCTTCTTTACCTTGGAGTATTACCATCTTTTATGTCAAGAATGTCATGAGGATTTCACCACCTCTTAAGAATTCTTGATGCAGGTGATACCTTCTGCCATATCCGTTTATTCCTTGGTCCCCGTGTTATTTCTAACCGGAAAACCGACCATCGAATTATGATGTGCGACTTCAAAACTTCTAGCAACCCTATTGCTTTGAAGTTAATGGTCGGCCGTTCATTCTTAGACTATGAGTTATTGAATCACCATTCTAAACTTTGATCATGCTACCTAAGCCCATATTATGGGTGCACCTTTCAACTAATGGTTAATGGTGTATGTTTTCCTCGAGCATACATCATTATACCATTTGATCTGACAAATGTTATCTCCTTGTTCACATAATTGTGGAAATCCATCTTGTTGGAAATCTCAATGAATTATCGTTTAGTTCATCAGCCACCTCCTCATCCTCTCCTTCATTTAATGATGAACTCATGATTCGAAACTTGCTTCCATAGTTCAATTCCCGAGAATCTTACAATGTCATCTCGACAATTTGTGTTGCACCTTTCTTCTTAGGCATCCCGAGTCTGAGTTATCCTGACACCAATCAGATCTGAATCTCGGTCAGATATGATGGTTGGAACATATTTCCAATGAGTTATAACGTTGGTCTTTATGTGACCCGGTAAGTTGTTGTCGTGCCTAGCACACCTGCCGGAGGCCCTATTGTTATAGATTCCTTTTCAGCAAGGTTATCCATCCTTCCATGAGGAAATTGTAAGACTTATTCTACAAGTTATTCGTGATGGATCCTTTGTGTTTCCAAAGTTTGATCTTCACCTGATGACCCTGTCAATGCTATCTCGAAGCATGTCTATGGTACTCCGATTTTCAACAAGAACATTTGAAGCCCAATGCTAAATGTTTCCTCCTCAATTATCCAAACACCGCCGTATGGGTAATGTCATGAAATTTCTCTCCCCTTACCTTAATGGTTTTATACTTTCTATCCTATCATGGATATCATGCTCTGCTTGTCCTTGGAAAGGATATACCCTCGAATATGTGTTTAAACACATTTTCCTTTCCATTGTTCTGTTTAATCTGATAATCACATTTTCCTTTCCATTGTTTTCTTTAACCTTCTTGAGGTTTATATGATCTAAGCAGTAATAAGTCACTGCTTTTGTAAGCACCTTGGTGTACAACTCTGTCAGTAAGAACCTGTTACTATTGTTGATGACATTCCGGTATCCATCGATGGACGAGAACTTTGCCTAATGGTCCGCCTCGTTCAACGAGTAGGAAAATGGTTCTCTTCGTCCCTCGCCCTTGGTACCGATGTTGTTGCCGACATAACTGACAGGCTATCCTCTGTTATGCCTTGCTTACCTGATCGTGCAAATCGTCACCGCCCTTCCTACTTTTAACCCACATAGTGGGCCCATAACCCACAGTTACACAGGATCGAAACCTGACTCTCCTGTACACCTTGTTGACAAAGTTATCCCTTGCTCTTGGTTTCGTAGGTAATTCACGAGCCACCTTCCTAGTGCTCTATTCTGGTGTTAGACGCAATATTTACTCTCGCTGCTCTGAACCCCTTTCTCACTCTGATTCAGACTTCGAGCAACTATCTATCCGCTTGGAACCTCTTATTGTACCTTCGTACCTTACTCTCGAGGTATTTTATATGTTCAACTCGAGAGATAATCTTATGCTCATTCATGGGTTAACCCCAGATTGTTTCCCTCATAAGCAGTCTGTTGTAGCCGAGCTGCCCCTTACCTATTTGTAAGTACGTTGGAGTTCCCGAAGAAAAGGACGACTTCACCATGATGACCTGAAGCAGAGAAATGAACGCATCAACGTATTGGATTGACCTCTTCGAGAAGAACAACCAACATCGAGAAGACCCGTTTGAATTTCGTAACCAAATCCCTTCCCCCTTGCTCCCCTCTTAAATCTCGGGACGAGATTTCTTGTAGTGGAGGAGAATTGTGACACCCAGATAATTAAGCTACAGTGAACCTCTGCTAATAATGCCAAGTCACCTTGGTTACCGTTGATAAACTCACATGATTCGAAACCGATTCAAACTCAAACTTAAAATAGTCAAAACTAGAAAAAGTTTTCAAATATTAAAACTAAAATGTTCGGGTTGTGCCAGATAGTGCATAGGTCATAATGATGGAGAAACCACACTTTTATGAAGTATTTAAATGCACTAAAATAATTTAAACAGCAGCATAAACAATTAAATAAATGTGTTTTATAATTTATAAAATGTTAAACTATTTTATTAGGGGTTAAACTTTTTGTGGCAGTGCGTTTAGTGGTAATACAAATTTAGGGATCATTTTTGTATTTTACAAAACTAAAATAAAATATAAAACAGTAAAAGAAAGATAAATGAAAAGTGAAGAAACAAAATAAATAAAAAGAGAAAAGAAAAGTAAAACAAAAATAAAGAAAAGGAAATCCCCCCTGCGCCACTGGGCCTTGGCCCACCAAGCCAACCCCAGGCCGGCCCGCCCCCACCACTTAACCGCCCACACCCCGTAACCCTAACCACCCCAGTCACCCACTTCCCCCGATCCCCACTCCTTCCCCGAGCTCCCTCTCCTTCGATCCGGAGCCGCCGCCCAAGGACCTCGACGCGCCGACCACGCCGCCCGTCCTCCCCGCGACCCACCGTCGTGACGCCCGCGTCGACCCCCTCCCCTGCGGCCACCATCGCACCTTCGTCGGATCTCCACCAACCCCGCCGCCGCTCGCCGTCCCTAGAGCCACCTCGACGCCGTCTGCCTCGATCCCCTTCGTCGGACGCCGCCGCTACCTCGCCGTCGATCCTCTCAACTCCGGCACCCCTGGCTCCCCTGAGCCCCCTACCGGCCCTCTATGAGCCCCCCCCCCCACATCCTCCCCTCTCCCCTTGAGATCTAGCTCCCCCACTAGCTAGCCCCGCTACCGCGTCCGAGAACTCGTCGCCGCCGTTTGACTCTCCACCGTGGCCACAGCCCGCAGGACTCGCGACCGAGCTTTGCCTCGTGTTCCTGGACTCCCCTGGAACCATCTGATGCCCTTTGGTCGC
Organism: Aegilops tauschii subsp. strangulata; assembly: GCF_002575655.3. Taxonomy (NCBI): domain Eukaryota; kingdom Viridiplantae; phylum Streptophyta; class Magnoliopsida; order Poales; family Poaceae; genus Aegilops; species Aegilops tauschii. The sequence goes on from NC_053041.3 coordinate 583,079,284, forward strand.
CTCGCCATATGCTGCAACCTTGAAACCGAGCTCGCCGAGATCCGGCCATCGCCATTGCCCGTCATCGGCGTCGCTTGGGACCTCCCTCACTCCCACCCCTAGCACCGTTGGACGCGGGACTTCACGCGCGTTCGAACGCGACCAGCGACGCCCGTTTTGGTGGCCTGTAACCGATTTCCGGTGACATCCCATGCGTCGTCGCCGTGTTTTGGTCGCCGGCGACTGAACGTCGGCGCCGCTGACGTGTCCGCTTAACCCAGCCGCTTATGACGCCAGTGCCACTGTCTGCTGGGACCCGCCTTCTAATTAAACACAACTTAAGTAAACTGGCTAATTAACTAACCTAAATACTCCCTGACATGTGGGGCCTCCCCTCTAATTAGCCCTGGGTTAAATTTAACCACTGATTAAATGGTTGAGACAATGACAGGTGGGACCACTCCACTGTTCTAGTGGATAAGGCTGACTTGTCAGCGGCTGACTTAGCTGACTGGACCCACCAGTCAGCCTCTCAGTCGCATTTGCTGGGTACACTTCTGTGTACCCATAGTAATTAAATATTAATTTATTTTCGAATTAAATTAAATCCAGAAATTAGTAAATCAGTTAAAAGTTTGAAAATTAATATAAAATAAACCATAACTCGGATGGAAAAACTTTGTACATGAAAGTTGCTCAGAACGACGAGATGAATCCGGTTACGCAGCCCGTTCATCCACCACACATCCCTAGCATAGCAAACACGCAACTTTCCCCCTCCGGTTCATCTGTCCGAAAATGCGAAACACCGGGGATACTTTCCCGGATGTTTTCCCCTTCACCGGTATCACCTCCTACTGCGTTAGGTCACCTCTAGCACCGCGTATTGCCATGTTACGCTTTGTGATGCTTTGATTGCTCTGTTATTTATTGTGTTCCCCCTCGGTTACTTCTTTCCGGTAGACCACGAGGCTGCCGGCGACCCCCAGTTTGACTACGTTGTTGACGACCTGTCCTTCTTGCCCGAGCAACCTGGCAAGCCCCCTCCCCCCCTTGATCACCAGATATCGCCTATTCTTCTCTATACTGCTTGCATTAGAGTAGTGTAGCATGTTACTGCTTTCGTTAATCCTATTCTGCTGCATAGCCTGTCATTGTTGCTACAGTTGTTACCCTTACCTGCAATCCTAAATGCTTTGTATAGGATGCTAGTATTCCATCAGTGGCCCTACATTCTTGTCCGTCTGCCATGCTATACTACTGGGCCGTGATCACTTCGGGAGGTGACCATGGGTATATACTATATACTTTATATACATGACACATGTGGTAACTAAAGTCAGGTCAGCTCGTTGAGTACCCGCAAGTGATTCTGATGAGGGGGCTGAAGGGGCAGGTGGCTCCATCCCGGTAGAGGTGGGCCTGGGTTCCCGACGGCCCCCGATTGTTACTTTGTGGCGGAGCGACAGGGCAGGTTGAGACCACCTAGGAGAGAGGTGGACCTGGCCCTGATCGGCGTCCGCGGTTACTAAATAACACGCTTAACGAGTTCTGGGTATTTGATCTGAGTCTGGCCATTTGGTCTATACGCACTAACTAGCTACGCGGGAAAAGTTATGGGCACTCGACGTTGTGGTATCAGCCGAAGCCTTCGTGACGTCAGCGACTGAGCGGCGCGCGCCAGATTGGACCGTAAGCCTGCGCTTGTATTAAGGGGGCTAGGTCTGCTTCCGGCCGCGTACGCAGCGTGCAGGTGTGCTATGGGCAATGGGCCCAGACCCCTGTGCGCTTAGGATTAGATCGGCGTGCTGACCTCTCTGTTGTGCCTAGGTGGGGCTGCGACGTGTTGATCTTCCGAGGGCGGGCATGACCCAGGAAAGTGTGTCCGGCCAAATGGGATCAAGCGTGTTGGGTTATGTGGTGCACCCCTGCAGGGAAGTTAATCTATTCGAATAGCCATGATCTTCGGTAACAGGACGACTTGGAGTTGTACCTTGACCTTATGACAACTAGAACCGGACACTTAATAAAACACACCCTTCAAAGTGTTAGATACAACCCGGTGATCGCTCTCTAATAGGGCGACGAGGAGGGGATCGCGGGGTAGGATTATGCTATACGATGCTACTTGATGAACTTACCATCTACTCTCTTTTACATGCTGCAAGATGGAGGTGGCCAGAAGCGTAGTCTTCGAAAGGATTAGCTATCCCCCTCTTATTCTGGCTTTCTGCAGTTCAGTCCACTAATATGGCCCCACTTATTCCCATGCATATGTAGTGTAGATCCTTGCTTGCGAGTACTTTGGATGAGTACTGACGGTTGCTTTCTCCCTCTTTTCCCCTTTCCTTTCTTTCTGGTTGTCGCAACCAGATGCTGGAGTCCAGGAGCCAGACGCCACCGTCGACGATGACTCCTACTGCTTTGGAGGTGCCTACTACTACGTGCAGGCTGTTGACGACGACCAGGAGTAGTTTAGGAGGATCCCAGGCAGGAGGCCTGCGCCTCTTTCGATCTGTATCCCAGTCTGTGCTAGTCATCTTATGGCATCTTGTTTAACTTATGTCTGTACTCAGATATTGTTGCTTCCGCTGACTCGTCTATGATTGAGCACTTGTATTCGAGCCCTCGAGGCCCCTGGCTTGTATTATGATGCTTGTATGACTTATTTTATTTCTAGAGTTGTGTTGTGATATCTTCCCGTGAGTCCCTGATCTTCATCGTACACGTTTGCGTGTATGATTAGTGTACGATTGAATCAGGGGCGTCACAGATGGAGATCAAGGTGTCAAGCTGGTGATGATGGTGATCATGATGGTGCTTTGGAGACGGAGATCAAAGGCACAACATGATGATGGCCATATCATATCACTTATATTGATTGCATGTGGTGTTTATCCTTTATGCATCTTATTTTGCTTAGTTCGGCGGTAGCATTATAAGATGATCTCTCACTAAATTTCAAGGTACAAGTGTTCTCCCTGAGTATGCACCGTTGCGAAAGTTCGTCGTGCCGAGACACCACGTGATGATCGGGTGTGATAAGCTCTACGTTCACATACAACAGGTGCAAGCCAGTTTTGCACACGCAGAATACTCGGGTTAAACTTGACGAGCCTAGCATATGCAGATATGGCCTCGGAACACTGAGACCGAAAGGTCGAGCGTGAATCATATAGTAGATATGATCAACATAGTGATGTTCACCATTGAAAACTACTCCATCTCACGTGATGATCGGACATGGTTTAGTTGATATGGATCCCGTGATCACTTAGATGATTAGAGGGATGTCTATCTAAGTGGGAGTTCTTTAGTAATATGATTAATTGAACTTTAATTTATCATGAACTTAGTACCTGATAGTATTTTGCATGTCTATGTTGTTGTAGATAGATAGCCCGTGTTGTTGTTCCATTGAATTTTAATGCATTCCTAGAGAAAGCTAAGTTGAAAGATGATGGTAGCAACTACACGGACTGGGTCCATAACTTGAGGATTATCCTCATTGCTGCACAGAAGAATTACGTCCTGGAAGCACCGCTAGGTGCCAAACCCGCAAAAGGAGCAACGCCAGATGTTATGAACGTTTGGCAGAGCAAAGCTGATGACTACTCGATAGTTCAGTGTGCCATGCTTTACGGCTTAGAACCGGGACTTCAACGACGTTTTGAATGTCATGGAGCATATGAGATGTTCTAGGAGTTGAAGTTAATATTTCAAGCAAATGCCAGGATTGAGAGATATGAAGTCTCCAATAAGTTCTACAGCTGCAAAATGGAGGAGAATAGTTCTGTCAGTGAGCATATACTCAAAATGTTTGGGTATAACAATCACTTGACTCAACTGGGAGTTAATCTTCCTGATGATAGTGTCATTGACAGAATTCTTCAATCACTGCCACCAAGCTACAAGAGCTTCGTGATGAACTATAATATGCAAGGGATGGATAAGACAATTCCCGAGCTCTTCGCAATGCTAAAGGCTGTGGAGGTAGAAATCAAGAAAGAGCATCAAGTGTTGATGGTCAACAAGACCACCAGTTTCAAGAAAAAGGGTAAAGGGAAGAACGGGAATTTCAAGAAGAACGGCAAGCAAGTTGCTGCTCAAGTGAAGAAGCCCAAGTCTGTACCTAAGCCTGAGACTGAGTGCTTCTATTGCAAAGGGACTGGTCACTGGAAGCGAAACTGCCCCAAGTATTTGGCGATAAAAAGGATGGCAAGGTGAACAAAGGTATATGTGATATACATGTTATTAATGTGTACCTTACTAATGCTCGCAGTAGTGCCTGGGTATTTGATATTGGTTCTGTTGCTAATATTTGCAACTCGAAACAGGGACTACGGATTAAGCGAAGATTGGCTAAGGACGAGGTGACGATGCGCGTGGGAAATGGTTCCAAAGTCGATGTGATCGCCGTCGGCACGCTACCTCTACATCTACCTTCGGGGTTAGTTTTAGACCTGAATAATTGTTATTTGGTGCCAGCATTGAGCATGAACATTATATTTGGATCTTGTTTGATGCGAGATGGTTATTCATTTAAATCTGAGAATAATGGTTGTTCTATTTATATGAGTAATATCTTTTATGGTCATGCACCCTTGAAGAGTGGTCTATTTTTGTTGAATCTCGATAGTAGTGACACACATATTCATAATATTGAAACCAAAAGATGCAGAGTTGATAATGATAGTGCAACTTATTTGTGGCACTGACGTTTGGCTCATATTGGTGTAAAGTGCATGAAGAAACTCCATTCTGATGGACTTTTGGAATCACTTGATTATGAATCACTTGGTACTTGCGAACCATGCCTCATGGGCAAGATGACTAAAATGCCGTTCTCCGGAACAATGGAGCGAGCAACAGATTTGTTGGAAATCATACATACTGATGTATGTGGTCCAATGAATATTGAGGCTCGCGGCGAGTATCGTTATTTTCTCACCTTCACAGATGATTTGAGCAGATATGGGTATATCTACTTAATGAAACATAAGTCTGAAACATTTGAAAAGTTCAAAGAATTTCAGAGTGAAGTGGAAAATCATCGTAACAAGAAAATAAAGTTTCTATGATCTGATCGTGGAGGAGAATATTTGAGTTACGAGAATGATCTTCATTTGAAACAATGCGGAATAGTTTCGCAACTCACGCCACCCGGAACACCACAACGTAATGGTGTTTCCGAACGTCGTAGCCGCACTTTATTAGATATGGTGCAATCTATGATGTCTCTTACTACTTTACCGCTATCGTTTTGGGGTTATGCTTTAGAGACTGCTGTATTCACGTTAAATAGGGCACCATCTAAATCCGTTGAGACGACACCTTTCGAACTATGGTTTGGCAAGAAACCCAAGTTGTCGTTTCTTAAAGTTTGGGGTTGCGATGCTTATGTGACAAAGCTTCAACCTGATAAGCTCGAACCCAAATCGGAGAAATGTGTCTTCATAGGATACCCAAAGGAGACTGTTGGGTACACCTTCTATCACAGATCCGAAGGCAAGAGATTCGTTGCTAAGAATGGATCCTTTCTAGAGGAGTTTTTCTCGAAAGAAGTGAGTGGGAGGAAAGTAGAACTTGATGAGGTAACTGTACCTGCTCCCTTATTGGAAAGTAGTTCATCATAGAAATCAGTTCTTGTGACTCCTACACCAATTAGTGAGGAAGCTAATGATGATGATCATATAACTTCAGACCAAGTTACTACTGAACCTCGTAGGTCAACCAGAGTAAGATCCGCACCAGAGTCGTATGGTAATCCGGTTCTGGAGGTCATGTTACTTGACCATGACGAACCTACCAACTATGAGGAAGAGATGATGAGCCCAGATTCCGCGAAATGGCTTGAGGCCATGAAATCTGAGATGGGATCCATGTATGAGGACAATGTGTGGAATTTCATTGACTTGCCCGATGATTGGCAAGGCATTGAGAATAAATGGATCTTAAGGAAGAAGACTGACGCTGACGGTAATGTTACTGTCTTCAAAGGTCGACTTGTTGCAAAAGGTTTTCGACAAGTTCAAGGAGTTGACTACGATGAGACCTTCTCACCCGTAGCGATGCTTAAGTCCGTCCAAATCATGTTAGAAATTGTTGCATTTTATGATTATGAAATTTGGCAAATGGATGTAAAGACTGCATTCCTGAATGGATTTCTGGAAGAAGAGTTGTATATGATGCAACCTGAAGGTTTTATCAATCCAAAGGATGCTAACAAAGTGTGCAAGCTCCAGCGATCCATTTATGGACCGGTGCAAGCATCTCGGGGTTGGAATAAACGTTTTGATAGTGTGATCAAAGCATATGGTTTTATACAGACTTTTGTAGAAGCCTGTATTTACAAGAAAGTGAGTGGGACCTCTGTAGCATTACTAATATTATATGGATGACATATTGTTGATCGGAAATGATATAGAATTTCTGGATAGCATAAAAGGATACTTGAACAAGAGTTTTTCAATGAAAGACCTCGGTGAAGTTGCTTATATATTTGGCATCAAGATCTATAGAGATAGATCAAGACGATTAATTGGACTTTCCAAAGCACATACCTTGATAAAGTTTTGAAGATGTTCAAAATGGATCAAGCAAAGAAAGGGTTCTTGCCTGTATTACAAGGTGTGAAGTTGAGTCAGACTCAATGCCCGACCACTGCAGAAGATAGAGAGAAAATGAAGGACATTCCCTATGCTTCAGCCATAGGTTCTATCATGTATGCAATGCTGTGTACCAGACCTGATGTGTGCCTTGCTATTAGTTTAGCAGGGAGGTACCAAAGTAATCCAGGAGTGGATCACATGACAGTGGTCAAGAACATCCTGAAATAACTGAAAAGGACTAAGGATATGTTTCTCATTTATGGAGGTGACAAAGAGCTCGTCCTAAATGGTTACGTCGATGCAAGCTTTGACACTGATCCGGATGACTCTAAGTCACAAACCGGATACGTATTTATATTGAACGGTGGAGCTGTTAGTTGGTGCGGTTCTAAGAAAAGCGTCGTGGCGGGATCTACACGTGAAGCGGAGTACATAGCTGCTTCAGAAGCAGCAAATGAAGGAGTTCATATCCGATCTAGGTGTCATACCTAGTGCATCGGGTCCAATGAAAATCTGTTGTGACAATACTGGTGCAATTGCCTTGGCAAAGGAATCCAGATTTCACAAGAGGACCAAGCACATCAAGAGACACTTCAATTCTATCCGCAATCAAGTCAAGGAGGGAGACATAGAGATTTGCAAGATACATACGGACCTGAATGTTGCAGACCCGTTGACTAAGCCTCTCTCACGAGCAAAACATGATCAGCACCAAGACTCCATGGGTGTTAAAATCATTACTGTGTAATCTAAATTACTGACTCTAGTGCAAGTGGGAGACTGAAGGAAATATGCCCTAGAGGCAATAATAAAGTTGTTATTTGTATTTCCTTATATCATGATAAATGTTTATTATTCATGCTAGAATTGTATTAACCGGAAACTTAGTACCTGTGTGAATACATAGACAAACAGAGTGTCACTAGTATGCCTCTACTTGACTAGCTCGTTGAATCAAAGATGGTTAAGTTTCCTAGCCATAGACATGAGTTGTCATTTGATTAACGGGATCACATCATTAGAGAATGATGTGATTGACTTGACCCATTCCGTTAGCTTAGCACTTGATCGTTTAGTATGTTGTTATTGCTTTCTTCATGACTTATACATGTTCCAATGACTATGAGATTATGCAAATCCCGAATACCGGAGGAACACTTTGTGTGCTACCAAACGTCACAACGTAACTGGGTGATTATACAGGTGCTCTACAGGTGTCTCCGATGGTGTTTGTTGAGTTGGCATAGATCGAGATTAGGATTTGTCACTCCGATTGTCGGAGAGGTATCTCTGGGCCCTCTCGGTAATACACATCACTATAAGCCTTGCAAGCAATGCGACTAATGAGTTAGTTGCGGGATGATGCATTATGGAACGAGTAAAGAGACTTGCCAGTAACAAGATTGAACTAGGTATTGAGATACCGACGATCGAATCACGGGCAAGTAACATACCGATGACAAAGGGAACAACGTATGTTGTTATGCGGTTTGACCAATAAAGATCTTCGTAGAATATGTGGGAGCCAATATGAACATCTAGGTTCCGCTATTGGTTATTGACCGGAGACATGTCTCGGTCATGTCTACATAGTTCTCAAACCCGTAGGGTCCGCACGCTTAACGTTTGGTGACGATCGGTATTATCAGTTTATGTGTTTTGATGTACCGAAGGTAGTTCGGAGTCCCGGATATGACCACGGACATGACGAGGAGTCTCGAAATGATCGAGACATAAAGATCAATATATTGGATGACTATGTTTGGACATCGGAATGGTTCCGGGTGAGTTCGGGCATTTACCGGAGTACCGGGAGGTTACCGGAACCCCCCGGGAAGTATATGGGCCTTATTGGGCCATAATCCATCTCGGTCATATCGTTGCAGTGCTTAGGCGAAGCCCTGCGCTGATAACTTCATCATCACCATCATCACACCATCGAGCTGACGAAGCTCTCCCTCGACACTCAACTGGATCGAGAGTTCGTGGGACGTCACCGAGCTGAACGTGTGCAGATCGTGGAGGTGCCATACTTTCGGTACTAGGATCGGTCGGATCATGAAGACGTACGACTACGTCAACCGCGTTGTCATAACGCTTCCGCTTTCGGTCTACGAGGGTATGTAGACAACACTCTCCCCTCTCGTTGCTATGCATTGCTACCTCTTGAGCACAGCGTTGGATTTCCCTGAAGAGGAAAGGATGATGCAGCAGAGTAGCGTAAGTATTTCCCTCAGTTTTTGAGAACCAAGGTATCAATCCAGTAGGAGGCTACGCGCGAGTCCCTTGTACCTGCACAAAACAAATAGCTCCTCGCAACCAACGCGAATAGGGGTTGTAAATCCCTTCACGGTCACTTACGAGAGTGAGATCCGATAGATATGATAGATAATATTTTTGGTATTTTTGGTATAAAGATGCAAAGTAAAATGAAAAGCAAAGCAATAATAAAGTGATGGAAGATTATTATGATGGAGAATAGACCCGGGGGGCATAGATTTCACTAGTGGCTTCTCTCAAAAGCATAAGTATTTTACGGTGGGTGAACGAATTACTGTTGTGCAATTGACAGAATTGAGCATAGTTATGAGAATATCTAGGTATGATCATGTATATAGGCATCACGTCTGAGACAAGTAGACCGACTCCTGCCTGCATCTACTGCTATTACTCCACTCATCGACCGCTATCCAGCATGCATCTAGAGTATTAAGTTCAAAACAGAGTAACGCATTAAGCAAGATGACAAGATGTAGAGGGATAAATTCATGAAATATGATAAAAAAACCATCTTGTTATCCTCGATGGCAACAATACAATATGTGCCTTGCTGCCCCTTCTGTCAATGGGAAAGGACACCGCAAGATTGAACCCAAAGCTAAGCACTTCTCCCATTGCAAGAAAAACCAATCTAGTAGGCCAAACCAAACTGATAATTCCAAGAGACTTGCAAAGATAACCAATCATACATAAAAGAATTCAGAGAAGATTCAAATATTGTTCATAGATAATCTTGGTCATAAACCCACAATTCATCGGTCTCAACAAACACACCGCAAAAAGAAGATTACATCGAATAGATCTCCACGTGACAGGGGGAGAACATTGTATTGAGATCCAAAAAGAGAGAAGAAGCCATCTAGCTACTAACTATGGACCCGAAGGTCTGAAGTAAACTACTCACACTTCATCGGAGAGGCTATGGTGATGATGTAGAAGCCCTCCGTGGTGGATTCCCCTTCCGGTGGAGCTCCGGAACAGGCCCCAAGATGGGATGTCGTGGGTACGGAAGGTTGCGGCGGTGGAATTAGGTTTTTGGCTCCATCCCTGATCGTTTAGGGGTACGTAGGTATATATAGGAGGAAGGAGTATGTCGGTGGAGCAACAGGGGGGCCACGAGGCAGGGGGCGCGCCCTAGGGGGGGCGCCCTCCACCCTCGTGGCCGCCTCCCTTGTTTCTTGACGTGGGGTCCAAGTCTCCTGGATCATATTCGGTGAGAAAATCGCGTTCCCGAAGGTTTCATTCCGTTTGGACTCCGTTTGATATTCCATTTCTTCGAAACACTGAAATAGGCAAAAAACAGCAATTCTGGGCTGGGCCTCCGGTTAATAGGTTAGTCCCAAAAGTAATATAAAAGTGGAAAATAAAGCCCAATATAGTCCAAAACAGTAGATAATTAAGCATGGAGCAATCAAAAATTATAGATACGTTGGAGACGTATCAGGCGTCCCCAAGCTTAATAAATGATAAAAAAGAATTTTTGATGCGGAGTGCTACTTGGCATAATTTCAATGTAATTCTTCTTAATCATGGTATGAATATTCAGATCCTAAAGATTTAAGACAAAAGTTTAATATTGACATAAAAAATAATACTTCAAGCATACTAAGAAAGCAATTATGTCTTCTCAAAATAACATAGCCAAAGAAAGTTATCCCTACAAAATCATATAGTCTGGCTATGCTCTATCTTCACCACACAAAGTATTTAAATCATGCACAACCCCGATGACAAGCCAAGCAATTGTTTCATACTTCTGACATTTTCAAAACTTTTTCAATCTTCACGCAATACATGAGCGTGAGCCATGGATATAACACTATATGTGGAATAGAATGGTGGTTGTGAATAAGACAAAAAGAGGGGAAGATAGTCTCACATCAACTAGGCATATCAATGGGCTATGGAGATGCCCATTAATAGATATCAATGCGAGTGAGTAGGGATTGCCATGCAACGGATGCACTAGAGCTATAAGTATATGAAAGCTCAACAAAAGAAACTAAGTGGGTGTGCATCCAACTCGCTTGCTCACGAAGACCTAGGGCATTTTGAGGAAGCCCATCATTGGAATATACAAGTCAAGTTCTACAATGAAAATTCCCACTAGTATATGAAAGTGACGCAATGAGAGACTCTCTATCATGAAGATCATGGTGCTACTTTGAAGCACAAGTGTGGTAAAAGGATAGTAACATTGTCCCTTCTCTCTTTTTCTCTCATTTTTTTATAAATTTTTTATTTGGGCCTTTTCTCTCTTTTTTTGGCCTCTTTTTTTTATATATATTTTTCGTCCGGAGTCTCATCCCGACTTATGGGGGAATCATAGTCTCCATCATCCTTTTCCTCACTTGGGACAATGCTCTAAAAAATGATCATCACACCTTTATTTTCTTACAACTCAACAATTACAACTCGATACTTAGAACAAAATATGACTCTATATGAATGCCTTCGGCAGTGTACCGGGATATGCAATGAATCAAGAGTGACATGTATGAAAGAATTATGAACGGTGGCTTTGCCACAAATACGATGTCAAGTACATGATCATGCAAAGCAATATGACAATGATGGAGCGTGTCATAATAAACGGAATGGTGGAAAGTTGCATGGCAATATATCTCGGAATGGCTATGGAAATCCCATGATAGGTAGGTATGGTGGCTGTTTTTAGGAAGGTATATGGTGGGTGTATGATACCGGCGAAAAGTGCGCGGTATTAGAGAGGCTAGCAATGGTGGAAAGAAGAAAGTGCGTATAATCCATGGACTCAACATTAGTCATAAAGAACTCATATACTTATTGCAAAAATCTACAAGTTATCAAAGCAAAGTATTACGCGCATGCTCCTAGGGGGATAGATTGGTAGGAAAAGACCATCGCTCGTCCCCGACCGCCACTCATAAGGAAGACAATCAATAAATAAATCATGCTCCGACCTCATCACATAACGGTTCACCATACGTGCATGCTACGTGAATCACAAACTTTAACACAAGTATTTCTTAAATTCACAACTACTCAACTAGCATGACTCTAATATCACCACCTTTATATCTCAAAACAATTATCAAGCATCAAACGTTTCTTAGTATTCAACACACTCAAAAGAAAGTTTTACAAATCTTGAATACCAAGCATATTAAAAAATTTAAGCAAATTACCATGCTATTTAAGACTCTCAAAATAATCTAAGTGAAGCATGAGAGATCAATAGTTTCTATAAAACAAATCCACCACCCTGAAGCACTAGAGCAAAAACTATATAGCTCAAAAGATATAAGTAAAGCACATAGAGTATTCTATAAAATTTCAAATCATGTATGGCTCTCTCAAAAGGTGTGTACAGCAACGATGATTGTGGTAAACTAAAAAGAAAAGACTTAAATCATACAAGACGCTCCAAGCAAGACACATATCATGTGGTGAATAAAAATATAGCTCCAAGTAAAGTTACCGATGGAAGTAGACGAAAGAGGGGATGCCTTCCGGGGCATCCCCAAGCTTTGACTTTTTGGTGTCCTTAGATTATCTTGGGGGTGCCATGGTCATCCCCAAGCTTAGGCTCTTGCCGCTCCTTGTTCCATAATCCATCAAAATATTTCACCCAAAACTTGAAAACTTCACAACACAAAACTCAACAGAAATCTCGTGAGCTCCGTTAGCGAAAGAAAACAAAAGACCACTTCAAGGTACTGTAATGAACTCATTCTTTATTTATATTGGTGTTAAAACTACTGTATTCCAACTTATATATGGTTTATAAACTATTTTACTAGCCATAGATTCATCAAAATAAGCAAACAACACACGAAAAACAGAATCTGTCAAAAACAGAACAGTCTGTAGTAATCTGTAACTAACGCAATTTTCTGGAACTCCAAAAAATCAGCCAAAATAGGAAGACCTAGGAAATTTGTTTATTGATCAGCAGAAATTGGAATAACTATTTTACCACGTTCTGGTGATTTTTAAAAATTGTTTTCGTGAACAAAAAGTTTCTGGAAATTAAAGCGAGATCAAATAACTATCATCCAAGAAGATCCTATAGGTTTAACTTGGCACAAACACTAATTAAAACATAAAAACACATCTATCCAGAGGCTAGAACAAATATTTATTCCTAAACAGCAGCAAAAGCAAAAAAAACTAAAAATAAAATTGGGTTGCCTCCCAACAAGCGCTATCGTTTAACGCCCCTAGCTAGGCATAAAAGCAAGGATAGATCTAAGTATTGCCATCTTTGGTAGGCAATCCATAAGTGGATCTCATGATAGATTCATATGGTAATTTTATTTTGTTCCTAGGGAAGTGTTCCATGCCCTTCTTTAATGGAAATTGGAATCTAATATTCCATTCCTTCATATCAATAATTGCACCAACCGTTCTAAGGAAAGGTCTACCAAGAATAATAGGACATGAAAGATTGCAATCTATATCAAGAACAATAAAATCTACGGACACATAATTCCTATTTGCAACAATAAGAACATCATTAATTCTTTCCATAGGTTTCTTAATAGTGGAATCCGCAAGATGCAAATTTAGAGAGCAATCATCAAAATCGCGGAAATCTAGCAAATCACACAAGGTTTTGGGAATAGTGGAGACACTAGCACCCAAATCACATAAAGCATAAAATTCATGATCCTTAATCTTAATTTTAATAGTTGGTTCCCACTCATAATAAAGTTTTCTAGGGATAGAAACTTCCAACTCAAGTTTTTCTTCCTAAGATTGCATCAATGCATCAACGATGTGTTTAGTAAACGCTTTATTTTGACTATAAGCATGAGGAGAATTTAGCACGGATTGCAACAAGGAAATACAATCAATTAAAGAGCAACTTTCATAATTAAATTCCTTGAAATCCAAAATAGTGGGTTTAGCAACATCTAGGGTTTTGATTTCTTCAATGCCACCTTTATCAATTTCATCATCAAGATGTAAAAACTCCGAATTTCTGGAATGCCTTCTAGGTAAAGGTGGATCATATTCAGTCTCATCAAAATTCATATTGCAAAACAAAGATTTAATAGGGGACACATCAATAACTTTTAGATCTTCATTTTGATTTTCATAGGAATTCGGTTTAGCGGCCATCTTACTGACTAAGGTAGCCTCCTTATCCGAAATTTCAGCAGTCAACTTCTCAAGACAAGCAATTTGGGATCTTATACCATCAAATTCTTTAAACATATCATCGAGCTCTTTATTCATATAACTCATAAAACCTTTTTTTTCTTTAAGCTCGTTTCTGAAGAAATTATTGTGCTCAAATTGTAAAACCATAAAACTCCTGACGTTGGTTTCTATCTCTTCTAACCTTTTAAGGTGAAGATCACCAAATCTCGGTAGAGCCATTGCGACAAACAAGCAATCCAACACACGAGCAAACGAAAGGCAAGAGAGAAAAGGCAAATGGAAAAGAGAGGGCGACTAAAACGGCAAGGGTGAAGTGGGGGAGAGGAAAACGAGAGGAAAATGGCAAATAATGTAATGCGAGAGATAAGGGATTGTGATGGGTACTTGGTGTGTTGACTTTTGCGTAGTCTCCCCGGCAACGGCGCCAGAAATTCTTCTTGCTACCTCTTGAGCACAGCGTTGGATTTCCGAAGAGGAAAGGATGATGCAGCAGAGTAGAGTAAGTATTTCCCTCAGTTTTTGAGAACCAAGGTATCAATCTAGTAGGAGGCTACGCGCGAGTCCCTTGTACCTACACAAAACAAATAGCTCCTCGCAACCAACGCGAATAGGGGTTGTCAATCCCTTCACGGTCACTTACGAGAGTGGGATCTGATATATATGATAGATAATATTTTTGGTATTTTTGGTATAAATATGCAAAGTAAAATGAAAAGCAAAGTAAAAAAGCAAAGCAATAATAAAGTGATGGAAGATTATTATGATGGAGAATAGACCCGGGGGCCATAGATCTCACTAGTGGCTTCTCTCAAAAGCATAAGTATTTTACGGTGGGTGAACGAATTACTGTTGAGCAATTGACAGAATTGAGCATAGTTATGAGAATATCTTGGTATGATCATGTATATAGGCATCATGTCCGAGACAAGTAGACCGACTCCTGCCTGCATCTACTACTATTACTCCACTCATCGACCACTATCCAGCATGCATCTAGAGTATTAAGTTCAAGAAAACAGAGTAACGCCTTAAGCAAGATGACATGATGTAGAGGGATAAATTCATGCAATATGATAAAAAAAACATCTTGTTATCCTCGATGGCAACAATACAATACGTGCCTTGCTGCCCCTTCTGTCACTGGGAAAGGACACCGCAAGATTGAACCCAAAGCTAAGCACTTCTCCCATTGCAAGAAAAACCAATCTAGTAGGCCAAACCAAACTGATAATTCCAAGAGACTTGCAAAGATAACCAATCATACATAAAAGAATTCAGAGAAGATTCAAATATTGTTGATAGATAATCTTGATCATAAACCCACAATTCATCGGTCTCAACAAACACACCGCAAAAAGAAGATTACATCGAATAGATCTCCACGAGAGAGGGGGAGAACATTGTATTGAGATCCAAAAAGAGAGAAGAAGCCATCTAGCTACTAACTATGGACCCGAAGGTCTGAAGTAAACTACTCACACTTCATCGGAGAGGCTATGGTGATGATGTAGAAGCCCTCCGTGGTGGATTCCCCTTCCGGCGGAGCTCCGGAACAGGCCCCAAGATGGGATGTCGTGGGTACAGAAGGTTGCGGCGGTGGAATTAGGTTTTTGGCTCCATCCCTGATCGTTTGGGGGTACGTAGGTATATATAGGAGGAAGGAGTATGTCGGTGGAGCAACAGGGGGCCCACGAGGCAGGGGGCGCGCCCTAGGGGGCGCCCTCCACCCTCGTGGCCGCCTCCCTTGTTTCTTGACGTGGGGTCCAAGTCTCCTGGATCAAATTCGGTGAGAAAATCGCGTTCCCGAAGGTTTCATTCCGTTTGGACTCCGTTTGATATTCCGTTTCTTCGAAACACTGAAATAGGCAAAAAACAGCAATTCTGGGTTGGGCCTCCGGTTAATAGGTTAGTCCCAAAAGTAATATAAAAGTGGAAAATAAAGCCCAATATAGTCCAAAACAGTAGATAATATAGCATGGAGCAATCAAAAATTATAGATACGTTGAAGACGTATCATGCATCACCTAGATGGATCTTGCGTGTGCGTAGGTAATTTTTTGAAATTACTGCGTTCCCCAACAGAACCGACCACGCTTATCCACCACTAAAACCTATCCACACCCACCAGCCGACCAATTTCGCACAAATTGAACAAAATTTCCTAGCCATCTTCAACTGAAACTAGAAGGCGACCTAATCTAACCTAATGGGAATAACAACCGGCCGGATTCGAAGGGTCCGAGCACCAAAAATCAACGTCGGAACATGCCGGTGGAGCAACAGGAAGACAGAGGGGGTGGGGAATGCGTTTCTCACCACCGATTCAGAAACTAGAAGCCGGCCTAAACTAACCTAATCCAACCTAATGGGAACAACAACCGGCCTGATTCGAAGGCTCCGAGCACCAAAAGTCAACGGCGGAATGGCAGAAACATACCGGTGGAGCAAAACAGGAATACAAAGGGGTGGGGAATGCGTTCCTCACTGCAAATTAAGACATCGCCCGCCGCGAACCGGACCACGCCACCACCAGCAACCGTCACAGACGAGGAAGAGAGGAGCGAGAGGAGATTCGAATGCACACCATATCGCGAGAGGGGGGAAGAAGTAATGTGGATGAAGGGGAAGAGGGGGGAGTGGAGATCATGGGCATTGGGCCAGAGGGGCGGTTTTGGCAGGGCCCGCTTGTCATCGACAGCCAAACACTGTAACGGCTATCGCCACGTGTGCTTCGTGCAGAACAGTCAACGTGCGACGTTAGATTCACATCGGACGGCAACGTGATCGTGCAGATCTGTTGCAAACTGCCAATCGGCGGGATTTTACCTTTGTCGTAAAAGAAAACCCAAAAAGATTTCTTGATTCTTCTTTTGCTTGTTGGGAGCTCTCCCGTGCAAATAGTTTTTCTCATTTTTTTTGTTTTTCTTTCGTTAATTTGCTTCCTTCAAGAAAACTAAAGAAACTCCATAAATATTTCGGTGTGTTCCTCTGAATTTCTTGTTCTTTTTATTGAGTCATACCGAGGAGAAGACCACGATGAAAATGTTGAGTGGCTCTCATACACATTATTGTTGATCTAACGAAGAGCCCATATTACCTTGTTTTCTCCTTTTGAATAAAATTGTTTGCAGATTCCAGCTTAGTCCACGGCATTCTTGCACTATTATTATTTTCATATCATTCGGTCGTGCAAGTGAAAGGCAATAATGACGATATTTGATGAACTGGCGGTGGCAGAGAGAAATGGGTATGAACTCAACTTGCTCTGTTTTTGTAAATATGTTTAACCTATTATACATGATTCAGCCAATTATGATCAAACATGTTTGCAATGACAATTAGAGATTATAGTTTCTCATGCCATGCTTAAGTAGCTAGGAGTGGATAATGATTTATCTTGGATGTCAACATTGCGTTAAAATGATTTTGATGTAGTATGATGATACGATATCCTCCTCTGAATGTTCGAGTGGCTTGACTTGGCACATGTTTATGCATGTAGTTGAATCAAAACCAACATAGCCTCTATGATATTTATGTTCATGGTGTTCATATCCTACTCATGCTAGTATCCAATGCTACTTATGCATAATGCATGTTCATGACCGTTTTCGCTCTCTAGCTGGCCACTTATCAATCTATTTGCTAGCCTTCACCTATACTAAGCGGGAATACTGCTTGTGCATCAAAATCTTGAAACCCAAGTTATTCCAGATGAGTCCACCATATATCTACCTATATGCGGTATTACCCTTTCATTCCAAGTAAATTTGCATGTGCCACCTCTAAAAACTTCAAATAAACATCCTTTTTGTGTGCTTGGATTGTTCATAGAGTGACAGTAGATAGTCAATATCTTCCATGCTAAGTGGGTTATTCTCATGATGAGTGTTTATTCACTCGTCCTTCCATAAGAGGGGCGGTAATAGGGCTTCCCAGTCCTGAAATCAAATTGCAAATAATTAAACAAAACTCCCCCAGGACTGATGTTGGTATGGAAGGTACCAGTGGATTCGGATCAGCCGTGGAGTGTGCTTGTTGGTCGAGGGGGAGTAAACCTTTACTTTTTATCGCTTGGGAACCGCCACTAATGTGTTTAGCATGGAAGATACCGATAACTAATGGTCGCGAAGTAAACAAGAAGGGTGCATTTCTCAAAATTTCATTTATCTCTGTTTTAAAATTTTGAGCTCTAGCACCACTGCAAATCACTACTTCCTCTGTGAAGGGACTATCTATTTACTTTTATGTTGTGTCATCACCTTCTCAAATAAGCGCCAGACCTGAGAGCACTATTTTCATCCTCATGCATCGTGTATAGATAATGTTGGGTGCATCATGACTGGATCTTTTCTACCATGACTTACAATGTTTAGTCGTTGCTTGAACTTTGGAGGTCCTCTCCATTTATGTTTTGTGGTCTCAGAAAGGGCTAGCGAGATACCACTATTGTCATATTATATCATGGTTGTTTTGACAAAGTGTTGTCATTTAAGATATTTTATTATTGCTCGCTAGTTGATTATGTCATTGATATGAGTTAATATAATTTTTAAGAGTTATTGTTGACATGGTTAGTCATGATCTTTGCTGAAAACCTGGGTGCTACTTAAGCTTATTTATGTAAACAAGAGCAAAAGAGTTCGTAAAAGTTTTTCTTTTTCACTTTCAGTTTATCAACTGAATTGCTTGAGGACAAGCAAAGGTTTAAGCTTGGGGGAGTTGATACGTCTCCGTCGTATCTACTTTTCCTAACACCTTGTTTTGGACTCTAATTTGCATGATTTGAATGAAACTGACCCGGACTGACATTGTTTTCAGCAGAACTACCATATGGTGTTGTTTTTGTGCTGAAATAAAAGTTCTCGGAATGGCACGAAACTTTTTGGAGATTTTTTATGGAATAAAAGAAAATTATTGGAGCCAAGAACCACCGGAGGGGGGAGGGCCCTGGGTGAGCACAACCCACCAGGGAGCCCCCCCTCCTAGCGCGCCCAGGTGGGTTGCGCTCACTTGGTGGCCCCGCAGACCCTGATTCCAACTCTATAAAATCCTATTTTCGGAGAAAAAATTAGGAAGAAAGAATTATCGCGTTTCATGAGACGGAGCCGCCGCCACCTCCTGTTCTTCATCGGGAGGCCAGATCTGGAGTCCGTTTGGGGCTCCGGAGAGGGGGATCTTCGATCTTCGTCATCACCAACCCTTCTCCATAGCCAATTCCATGATGCTCCCCACCGGGAGTGAGTAATTCCTTCGTAGGCTCGCTGGCCGGTGAGGATTTGGATGAGATTCATCATGTAACCGATTTAGTTTTGTTAGGGCTTGATCCCTAGTATCCATTATGTTCTAAATTTGATGTTGCTATGACTTTGCCATGCTTAATGCTTGCCACTTTGGGCCCGGGTGCCATGATTGCAGATTTGAACCGGTTATGTTATCATCATTATATCTATGTTCTAAATCCGATCTTGCAAGTTATAGTCAGCTATTACGTGTTATGATCCGTAAACCCGGAAGTGACAGTAGTCGGGATACTTTCCGGTGATGACCGTAGTTTGAGGAGTTCATGTATTCACTATGTGCTACTGCTTTCCATCTGGACCCCGCTACCACGGGAGGGTAGGACAAAAGATGACATGCAAGTTCTTTCCAGTATGACAATCTACGTAATACATGCCTACATTATATTTATGAACTGGAGCTAGTGCCGCATCGCCCTAGGTTATAACTGTTATATGATGAGTATCATCCAATGAATTCACCGATCCAATGCCTACGAACTTCTCTTATATTGTTCTTGCAAAGTTGCTACTGCTGCTGTTACCGTTACACTTGCTACAAAATCATTGCTATCACTGTTACTGTTACTATTGCTATTTCTACTACTATCAAAATTATCATATTACGCTACTGATCACTTTGCTACAGATAATTAATCTTCGGGTGTGGTTGAATTGACAACTCAGCTACTAATACTTGCAAATATTCTTTGGCTGCCCTTGTGTCGAATGAATAAATTTGGGTTGAATACTCTACCCTCGAAAACTGTTGCGATCCCTTATACTTGTGGGTTATCACATACTGGTGTATGTGGTCCGATGAGTGTTGAAGCACACAGTGGGTATTGTTATTTTTTAACCTTCACAGATGATTTAAGTAGGTATGGATACATCTACTTGATGAAAGACAAGTCTGAGACATTTGAAAAGTTCAAAGAATTTCAGACTGAAATGGAGAATCATCGTAACAAGAAAATAAAGTTTCTACGATCTGATCGCGGAGGCAAATATTTGAGTTATGGGTTGGGCCTTCATTTAAAACAATGCGGAATTGTTTCACAACTCACGCCACCTGGAACACCACAGTGTAATTTTTGGGGAACGTAGTAATTTCAAAAAAATTCCTACGCACACGCAAGATCATGGTGATGCATAGCAACGACAGGGGAGACTGTGTCCACGTACCCTCGTAGACCAAAAGCGGAAGCGCTAGAACAACGTGGTTGATGTAGTCGAACGTCTTCACGATCTGACCGATCTGTAGGGTAACGCAGCAGAAAACAAAAAATTTCCGACCTACGCACCAGCCCAGGACCACTATGGAGACTGCATACATGGTTTGATCTTTTTCGTTACCGACTCGTAGCGCAGCGGGAAGTAGAGTCGATGACGATCGGCGGTGCAGATCCCCGCAGCTAGGATTTACAACCTCCCAACTACAAGGATGTATACCCTTATCTGCTCCTCAGACAGCCCTCCGGGAGGCGGTCGAACAGCCCCCCGGACGGTGTCGCGGACAGCCCTTCGGGAGGACCTTCAAAACTCGAACGGTCACTCGGACAGCCCTTCGGGAGGACCTTCAAAACTCGGACGGTCACATGGACAGCCCTTCGGGAGGCACTCACGAACTAAGACCGAAACTATGATCTCTCTACAGAGTTGCACACATACGGTGTCATCTATCCGGCAGGGCTTCGCCGTCCAGAACTAGTTCCTGCCGGAACCCAGACAGCCTTACGGCTCTACGAAACTCTTTTCGTGGGAGGGAGAGAAGAAGCCAGATAATGCATGGCATGTGTATGAGAGCAAGGGATGAGTGTGGAGGGCTGCCCCTCCACCTCTATTTATAGGAAATCCCAAGGGGGTAGGGTAGTTTCACAAAAAACCCAAAATGCACATGAATGAAGTCCTTCCACAAGGACCTAGGAGTGAAACCAAGGAACAAGAGGGTCCCCAAGGGGGGATACCCCATGTGGCCGGCCACACCCCCATGAGGGGCCCAAAAAATGGCTCCTATCCATCCATGTCATCCCCAAGATCTTTTGGAGCAAAGCCCCAAAAGGTGGCTTTCCATAAAGTAACCATAAAGCTGATTTTCACTATTCACGACGACATTTTTCAGCGTCTAATCGAACTGAAAATATTTATGTGGGCTAAGAACATTTCCAGTACCCACTAAAATGATTTTCAACGCGTTCCGAAACAATTCCGGTTTTAGTGATTTTCATCTGCGAAACACATCTGAAGTGGCTCCGGCAGCTCTGGAACATTTCCGGTTTTCATCTCAGAAAATTCCAAAAAGCTTCCAGAATGATTCTGGCATCCTCCAAGAATTATCAGGCATGTGCCAAAACCAATTTGACTTAATGGTGTATCCCGAAACAACTTTTCGGTATCATCCAAACTTATCCGATGACCTCTCTCTGCGGTACGATTCCGCTGTCCGAAACTTTTCGGTGTCCGAAACTTTTTCGGTGATTTTCTCTCAGACTCCCTGTCTAGTATTCAGCAGATAGATGACCCTTAAGCGTGTGACCCTATAGGTTCGGTGAAGTATAGACATGACCCGGAACCCCTTCCGATCAATGATCAACATCGGAGCCGTGGACACCCATATTGACCCCTATACCCACACGAATAAATATTCGAGTGAACCTCCAGTTGCCGTGTGCTATTCCTGTTGCTTCGCGATATGTTACAAATACCCGAGGTGAGACATGTTGGCATTCCCATGGATCAACAACTTGTCCACTATGCTAGTTACCTCGTTACCGGTATTGTTCTCTTTTCTCGTTATCGTGTTCCGGCATCCCCGTGATCAAATCACAAAGTGTCTGGCCAGACGATGATGGATACCGTAACACCGAGAGGGCCTAGAGATATCTCTCCATTGTCGGAGGAGCAAATCCCAATCTTTAGCTATCAAGTTACTTGACACACTTTTCCATGAACCCGTAAGCCGTCGTAATAGCCACCCATTTATGGATGACGTTTAACAAACCCCAAAGTTCATGAAGCAAGCATGAAGAAACTCGATACTCTCATGGTCTAAGGAATCATGCAAACCTTAACCACCTCTGTGTTATGTACCAATAAACTTGTGACGAATGAATCTCATAGCATAACATCATGCCGGGTCGATTCAACACAAATGTTCTCTTAACATTATGCCCTCAAGGTTGCTGACATAGACATGCCCATGATCAGGAAAACATAACCATCATGCAACACTTGAGCTAGTCTTAGAGGCCAGACTAGGAATACATTTTACCGTTTATTATTCCACACGTGCATATGAGTCTTCCTCCGAGCCTCGTGGTTATTGCAGACTTGAGAACCATAGCAGTTATAGCATGGAACATAAACATAATTATGAACTCGGAGATAAATAATATCATTTATTATTGCCTCTAGGGCATATCTCCTACAGACTCCCACTTGCACTAGAGTCAATAATCTAGTTAATGCTAATGCACTTTACACCTGTGGCACACCGGTGTAAATATACTTCGCTTGTGGTATAGCCTGATGTCCAACGGATCTGACGACTTCAGTTCCGTGTGTATCTTTGCATGTCCTCGCGTTTTCACGTTTTCACAAAATTCATATTTTGTGTGGACTTGGCTTTGTATGTATGTGAATCACAGGTCGAACCTGGATTCCTCAGACTGAGTTTTGGAGCAACTACCTGCAGTAGTGTCCCATTGTCAAAAGCCATCTTGGAACTATACTAAGTTCATGAATGAACTATATGATTCAACATCTTCTTTGTCGCTTCTAAAGCGTCAACATACTTAGCCCTTGTTATAGAATTCGCCACAGTAACAAGTTTGAACAAATTCCAACTAACTGTGCCACCACATTGTGTGTTACACAAAACCCTTAACTTAAATCGAAAATCGCACGGTGAAAAGATGAAGACTATCGATGTAACATTTTACAACGAACTCTTCAGGATCTCCGCTTGCAAGAAAACATATCATCAGTACTTACTCTAGTACTCAATGACATCTTTCACTGTTGTCCCACGATCAGTACTTTGATCACTTTAGTATCCATACTCGCAACACCTTGGGAGTATCGGACATATCTGGTTGTTTTACATACCATGGAATACATGATTAATCCAAACACAAAAGTGTGTGGAATCTGCATCATGTATTTTACTCATCAGTGTTTTGGGACACCGAGTCTTGCAAAAACTCTTTCCATGTGACTTTGGCAAGAATCACTCCTTGGCGTTTTAAATGCTAAAAGGTTTTAGCATCTTGTCAATATGTATTCATTGCTTAGCCCCATTAGGTAAATCTATCTCCATAGATCATCATGCCTAATATTGAGGCTATTTAGCCTAAGCACTTCATCGAAAAACTATTTTCAAATGAAGTCCTAATTTGTGTCAAGAAATTTATTTCCAATTACCAATGTGCCAAGCACATAAGGTTTTTAGAAATATTAGTACGCTCCCACTTACTTTCTTGAATTACAAGCATCTTCGTTACCCATTGATGAAGTCAAAACCACTTTGACCATTTCATCAAAACCCAAAGATTCCAACTCCATTTTGCTCTCTTCTGTCCATTGCTGGCACTCTGAAGTTTGCATACCTACTAGCATCCTCTGGATCGACAAATTACTTTGGACTGTATCATATACAAGTCCTAGCTTTCATTTCCATCAGATGGAAATCCTTTTATCATCCATGTTTCATATCTCATGATTGAAATATGTATTAATTGCTAGTTCAACCCGAACCGACATTAAGCATCGCTACGATGAAAACAACCTCATCGTAGTCAACTCTTGAACTTGTTATTTCAACAAGTCGAGCTTTATGGATAAAACATTTTATCCGTATCAGTTTTAAGTTCCATAAATATTCGTTAGACTCTAAGTCTTCCGAAAGGTGTATCAAGGTTTTAATCTTGAATCACTTATATGGAAACTAACTCGGGTTGTATTGGCATTTAGCCAATTCCGGAGTCAGGGCCCATCAACGCTTCCTTGTGTATCGTAGGCATAATGTTGTCTAACAACAATATCTCGTTTGCGCACCTGAGAGGTTTGCACGAGCCTTGCCTACGTGGTTCAGCTGCAAGTTCGACCGAAGTTCATACATTTTATTGTAGAGACTTCCGTATCAGTCGCAGTAGGAAACTCTGGAATTACTTCCAAGGTCTCTTTCCTTTGATCTGATGACGTAGATACTGTTTATCTCGTCGAGTTGCACTATTCTCCCACTCACCTTTTTCAAAGAACCATTCTCTTTAAAAGCACACCGTTTCGCGGCAAAACTATTTGCCTCGGTATAGTGAGGGAGGAATACCCAACATTTTGGTATAACCTACAAAGTAGCACTTGTCTGATTTGGAATAGGTTTGTAACCTTTTACACAAGCCCCATATTCCAAATGTTAAGAAAAGATATAACATGGTTGGGCGTACCATACCATGGCTTCATTTCAACAGACCCGATGTAGCTCTTTTCAGTGTAAAAGCCGCAGTCTCTAAAGCATCACTTTAAAAGGGATAATGGCAAATTTATTTATGTCATCTTTCACCTTACCATGTCATAAATGGTTTGATTACATCTCCACATACTTTCCACTTGCAGTGGTGTTCCGGGAGGTTCAAGTTATGAAACCCCTTTCACAACTCATCAGACATTCGCTAAACATGTAACTCAAATATTCCTTTGTGCAATCAAATTGCAGAAACATAATTTTCTTGTTACAATAACTTCTACTTCATTTTTGAGAACCTTTTGAATGATTTCAAAAGATCCAGACTTACGTCTCATCAAGTAAATATCCATATATCTACTTGAGTCATTTTTGAAGATAAATAAATCCACCACTAACAACACTTACCGGACTACACACATCAAATGTATGATCACTAATAAGTTTGTTGTTCGTTCCTTATGGCCTGTGAACGGTATTTTAGTCACTTCACTTTTCGGAGGAAAGTTGCAAGTGTCAGATGATTCAAAATCAAGAAGACTTCAAAATCCATCATAATGGAATTTTCCATGCGGTTTCTCCAATGTGACCAAATGTAGTGCCACACTTGTGTGGTATTCTTTTAGTCTTGCGACATTTAGCGTCAGTGTTATGGATGTATCATATTACCATCAATATTCATAACATACATGCCATCTTGGATGGAAGCATGGCCCTTCATGTTATTCATAATACTTAACAACAATTGTTGTTTTTATGAACAACTCTTTTGCAACAAACATTGTGCAATGGGCTAGAGTGTATGAAACTCTAAAATGAATTATGGAAGTAAACCCAGAGGTATTGTATTATTATCAATATTCATAACATACATCTCATTCATAATGAAAGTATGGCCCTTGTGTTATTCATAACATCGAACATAAAAAGTTCTCTTATGAACAACCTTCTTGCAAGATACCTTATGCAATGGGATAGAGTTTGTAAAACTCTAAATGAATTATGAAAATAAATACAGACGGCAATACACCGATGGAAGGTATAGTAACATTTACTATGTTCCCTGTGTATACCTTAACCTCATTTCTAGCTAGTCTTTCAGGCCATAGTAGTTCTTACATCGAGTTGCAACAGAATGCAATCGAGCGGGCAATTTTGTGATGAACTCACAATACCCAAGAATTAGTGATTAACATGTTTAACCATAATTCGCAAGAACTATATCTTTGACCAGCCTTCTATACATCAAAAACTTGTATGACATTCATACATGAGCTGGATATTCCAGTCTTCTTTCCTTTTGCCTTTATACTTCTAACAGTTTAACTTTTAGTATTTCTCCTACTCTCAGAAGAAGCACCCAACTTAAGAGTGGCATTAGCCCCGGACTTCCTAGGCGTGTAAGTCATACTAACACCCTTTGGACACTTCCTTTCTCTTTAAGTTGTTGTTTTATTCACCTTTCATTATATGACAGGCATTCTTCTGGATCCCTTTCCCAACAGTCAAATGCATAGTAAACACTTTTACTAATACTTGCAAACAAACATTGCTTTGTTTGTATCTGAAAATAATTTTCATTTCCATGAATATCATATAACTATCCCAACTTTCGAAGTTTGGGTTTCATGGAAGCAACCATATTCCACTTGACCATAACAGAATTCTAGCTTTTGGATCGAAGGACAAGAGTCACATGATCCATAACATTAGCGGGAGGATACGGAAAGCATGCGATAGGACAAAGTCCTTCTCGGCACTTTTGAGGACAATCCTCATATTACGTTACCAATCGTAAAGTTTTAACCAGATATTTAACAGCTATTCAATTTTAATAGGGAAGGTGGAAATGCGAGCCATTATTCTACAACTATTATGCAAAAAACACTTAGACAGTGTTCATAATTAATTGCACTGAGAATTAAACATGTTAATTCAATAGTGCGCTCCCACTCAAATCAATATCTCTCACAATTAATTTTGAGTGATACAAGATCCAGACTTCAATTCATCGCCATAGAATCATCATCTCATAACGGGAATTTTAATCGGTAGGCCAACTTGCCGATCACATCTCTATGTGACTCTTGCTCATCTTTCGATGCGTGTGTTCCGAGCTCAGGATGATCCTGCCATGAACGTCAAGACAACCAAGTGATCTTGCTGCGAGGTCTGACCTCACCCGCCTCACATTTCTCTAATCGTTCGTACCCATGCATCCATGGCGCACCCCGAAAAGATAGGTGCCGTGACGGTGCTACACTTGGGAGAACACTAACTACTTGATATTTTAAGTGAGAGATCACCCTAATAAAAGCGACTACCGCGCAATCAAGAAGGGTGCATCATAAGGGATAAACATCTCAGGCAATTCATAATAGCATGATATGGTATAGCCCTTTCTGACGGAGAAGTATTTCATTTCTTCGTCTTCGGCATTCGCGTCGGTGTTCACCTTCGCGAAGATTGCCACCACCTTGTCGATGCACCAGATAATATTGCTATCTCTATAGCTAACAAAATGATGCATTACAACAAGGTTGACACGCAGGTCATTAAAGTGCAATCATATGGCTCCAGCCATCATGCCGAATCATGACACACAGGTCATGTTAATCAAATTACATCATATAGTCATCTCATACATAATCGAATTAGTATGAGCACTGCTATACCACATCACATGCACATCCTGCAAAACCAAGTTAGACGCCTCTAATCGGTTTATGCAAAATTTATTTTACGTGGCTTCTAAGGTTTTGACTTAAACCGCAGCGACCAACGTTCATCATCAAGTATGATTATTCAGGTTGCTAGATTAACATCTCGGGGTGTATGAAACACGGGATAATTAAATCTCGAGCCCCATACTAAACTTCTTCATACGCATGACCCCCGTGCAGATCATATCTGCAATGCCCTTTCATCTGCGAATTTCATCTTTCTTTTGACTACGGCAGAACCCAAAGAACTGATAGCACTTCCATGATCAATCAGCATCACGGATTGCCAGAACTTTGTCAAATTCCACCATGCTGTCTCGAGATTGAGCAAACGCAAATTCTAGGGAAGCAACAAGAACCTCGTGTAACAGATTTCATCTGTCACCCGCATATATAATTTTCAACAATAGATCTCATCTACTACCTAATTATATTATGCAATACCCATACATCTCCATGTATTCTAGATCGAAACCTGCATCTACGCATAGCACGGCTCTTGATGCCACTGTAGGGTAACGCAGCAGAAAACAAAAAATTTCCGACCTACGCACCAGCCCAGGACCACTATGGAGACTGCATACATGGTTTGATCTTTTTCGTTACCGACTCGTAGCGCAGCGGGAAGTAGAGTCGATGACGATCGGCGGTGCAGATCCCCGCAGCTAGGATTTACAACCTCCCAACTGCGAGGATGTATACCCTTATCTGCTCCTCAGACAGCCCTCCGGGAGGCGGTCGAACAGCCCCCCGGACGGTGTCGCGGACAGCCCTTCGGGAGGACCTTCGAAACTCGAACGGTCACTCGGACAGCCCTTCGGGAGGACCTTCAAAACTCGGACGGTCACATGGACAGCCCTTCGGGAGGCACTCACGAACTAAGACCGAAACTACGATCTCTCTACAGAGTTGCACACATACGGTGTCATCTATCCGGCAGGGCTTTGCCGTCCAGAACTAGTTCCTGCCGGAACCCAGACAGCCTTACGGCTCTACGAAACTCTTTTCGTGGGAGGGAGAGAAGAAGCCAGATAATGCATGGCATGAGTATGAGAGCAAGGGATGAGTGTGGAGGGCTGCCCCTCCACCTCTATTTATAGGAAATCCCAAGGGGGTAGGGTAGTTTCACAAAAAACCCAAAATGCACATGAATGAAGTCCTTCCACAAGGACCTAGGAGTGAAACCAAGGAACAAGAGGGTCCCCAAGGGGGGATACCCCATGTGGCCGGCCACACCCCCATGAGGGGCCCAAAAAATGGCTCCTATCCATCCATGTCATCCCCAAGATCTTTTGGAGCAAAGCCCCAAAAGGTGGCTTTCCATAAAGTAACCATAAAGCTGATTTTCACTATTCACGACGACATTTTTCAGCGTCTGATCGAACTGAAAATATTTATGTGGGCTAAGAACATTTCCAGTACCCACTAAAATGATTTTCAACGCGTTCCGAAACAATTCCGGTTTTAGTGATTTTCATCTGCGAAACGCATCTGAAGTGGCTCCGGCAGCTCCGGAACATTTCCGGTTTTTATCTCAGAAAATTCCAAAAAGCTTCCAGAATGATTCTGGCATCCTCCAAGAATTATCAGGCATGTGCCGAAACCAATTTGACTTAATGGTGTATCCCGAAACAACTTTTCGGTATCATCCAAACTTATCCGATGACCTCTCTCTGCGGTACGATTCCGCTGTCCGAAACTTTTCGGTGTCCGAAACTTTTTCGGTGATTTTCTCTCAGACTCCCTGTCTAGTATTCAGCAGATAGATGACCCTTAAGCGTGTGACCCTATAGGTTCGGTGAAGTATAGACATGACCCGGAACCCCTTCCGATCAATGATCAACATCGGAGCCGTGGACACCCATATTGACCCCTATACCCGCACGAATAAATATTCGAGTGAACCTCCAGTTGCCGTGTGCTATTCCTGTTGCTTCGCGATATGTTACAAATACCCGAGGTGAGACATGTTGGCATTCCCGTGGATCAACAACTTGTCCACTATGCTAGTTACCTCGTTACCGGTATTGTTCTCTTTTCTCGTTATCGTGTTCCGGCATCCCCGTGATCAAATCACAAAGTGTCTGGCCAGACGATGATGGATACCGTAACACCGAGAGGGCCCAGAGATATCTCTCCATCGTCGGAGGAGCAAATCCCAATCTTGAGCTATCAAGTTACTTGACACACTTTTCCATGAACCCGTAAGCCGTCGTAATAGCCACCCATTTATGGATGACGTTTAACAAACCCCAAAGTTCATGAAGCAAGCATGAAGAAACTCGATACTCTCATGGTCTAAGGAATCATGCAAACGTTAACCATCTCTGTGTTATGTACCAATAAACTTGTGACGAATGAATCTCATAGCATAACATCATGCCGGGTCGATTCAACACAAATGTTCTCTTAACATTATGCCCTCAAGGTTGCTGACATAGACATGCCCATGATCAGGAAAACATAACCATCATGCAACACTTGAGCTAGTCTTAGAGGCCAGACTAGGAATACATTTTACCGTTTATTATTCCACACGTGCATATGAGTCTTCCTCCGAGCCTCGTGGTTATTGCAGACTCGAGAACCATAGCAGTTATAGCATGGAACATAAACATAATTATGAACTCGGAGATAAATAATATCATTTATTATTGCCTCTAGGGCATATCTCCTACACGATCCAAGTACCGAACATACAGCACCTCCGAGTTCAGCACACGTTTAACTCGATGACGTCCCGCGAGCTCACGATCTAGTAGAGCTTCGCTGGAGAGTTTCGTCCGCACGACGTCGCGATGACGGTGATGATGATGCTACCGACGCAGGGCTTCGCCTAAGCACCGCTATGATATTATCGAGGTGGATTATGGTGGAGGGGGGCACCGCACACGGCTAAGAGATCAACAGATCAATTGTTGTGTCTATGGGGTGCCCCTTGGCCACGTATATAAAGGAGTGGAGGAGGGGAGGGGCCGGCCCTCTCTATGGCGCGCCCTAGGGGAGTCCTACTCCCACCGGGAATAGGATTCCCCCTTTCCCTAGTTGGAGTAGGAGAGGAAGGGAAGGAGGAATAGGAGAGAAGGAAAGGGGGACTGCCCCCCCCCCCAAACCTATTCCAATTCAGCCTCCTACCCAAAGGGGGGCGCACCAGCCCCTTGTGGGCTGGTGTGCTTCCTTCTTACGGCCCATAAGGCCCATAACTTCTCCCCGGCGAATTCCTGTAACTCTCAGGTACTCCGATAAATACCCGAATCACTCGGAACCTTTCCGATGTCCGAATATAGTCGTCCAATATATCGATCTTTACGTCTCGACCATTTCGAGACTCCTCGTCATGTCCCCGATCTCATCCGAGACTCAGAACTACCTTCGGTACATCAAAACACATAAACTCATAATACCGATCGTCACCGAACGTTAAGCGCGCGGACCCTACGGGTTCGAGAACTATGTAGACATGACCGAGGCTCATCTCCAGTCAATAACCAATAGCAGAACCTGGATGCTCATATTGGCTCCCACATATTCTACGAAGATCTTTGTCAGTCAAACCGCATAACAACATACGTTGTTCCCTTTGTCATCGGTATGTTACTTGCCCGAGATTCAATCGTCGGTATCTCAATACCTAGTTCAATCTCATTATCGGCAAGTCTCTTTACTCGTTCCGTAATGCATCATCCAGCAACTAACTCATTAGTCACATTGCTTGCAAGGCTTATAGTGATGTGCATTACCGAGAGGGCTGAGAGATGCCTCTCCGACAATCGGAGTGACAAATCATAATATCGATCTATGCCAACTCAACAAACACCATTGGAGACACCTGTAGAGCACCTTTATAATCACCCAGTTACGTTGTGAAATTTGGTAGCACACAAAGTGTTCCTCTGGTATTCGGAAGTTGCATAATCCCATAGTCATAGGAACATGTATAAGTCATGAAGAAAGCAATAGCAATAAACTAAACGATCGTAGTACTAAGCTAACGAATGGGTCTTGCCCAGCACATCATTCTCCTAATGATGTGATCCCGTTCATCAAATGACAACACATGTCTATGGTCAGGAAACATAACCATTGATACGTCTCCAACGTATCTATAATTTTTGATTGCTCCATGCTATATTATCTACTGTTTTGGACTATATTGGGCTTTATTTTTCACTTTTATATTACTTTTGGGACTAACCTATTAACTGGAGGCCCAGCCCAGAATTGTTGTTTTTTGCCTATTTCAGTGTTTCGAAGAAACGGAATATCAAACGGAGTCCAAACGGAATGAAACCTTCAGGAACGTGATTTTTAGGAAGAATATGATCCAGGAGACTTGGACCCCACGTCAAGAAAGAAGGGAGGCGGCCACGAGGGTGGAGGGCGCCCCCCCTAGGGCACGCCCCCTGCCTCGTGGGCCCCCTGTTGCTCCACCGACGTACTCCTTCCTCCTATATATACCTACGTACCCCCAAACGATCAGATACGGAGCCAAAAACCTAATTCCACCACCGCAACCTTCTGTATCCACGAGATCCCATCTTGGGGCCTGTTCCGGAGCTCCGCCGGAAGGGGAATCCACCACGGAGGGCTTCTACATCATCACCATAGCCTCTCCGATGAAGTGTGAGTAGTTTACCTCAGACCTTCGGGTCCATAGTTAGTAGCTAGATGGCTTCTTCTCTCTTTTTGGATCTCAATACAATGTTTTCCCCCTCTCTCGTGGAGATCTATTCGATGTAATCTTCTTTTTGCGGTGTGTTTGTTGGGACCGATGAATTATGGGTTTATGATCAAGATTATCTATGAACAATATTTGAATCTTCTCTTTCTTTTATGTATGATTGGTTATCTTTGCAAGTCTGTTCGAATTATCAGTTTGGTTTGGCCTACTAGATTGGTTTTTCTTGCAATGGGAGAAGTGCTTAGCTTTGGTTTCAATCCTGCGGTGTGTCCTTTCCCAGTGACAGAAGGGGCAGCAAGGCACGTATTGTATTGTTGCCATCGAGGATAACAAGATGGTTTTTTATCATATTGCATGAATTTATCCCTCTACGTCATGTCATCTTGCTTAAGGCGTTACTCTGTTTTCTTGAACTTAATACTCTAGATGCATGCTGGATAGCGGTCGATGAGTGGAGTAATAGTACTAGATGCAGGTAGGAGTCGGTCTACTTGTCTCGGACGTGATGCCTATATAGATGATCATACCTAGATATTCTCATAACTATGCTCAATTATGTCAATTGCTCAACAGTAATTCGTTCACCCACCGTAAAATACTTATGCTTTTGAGAGAAGCCACTACTGAAATCTATGGCCCCCGGGTCTATTCTCCATCATATCAATCTTCCATCACTTTATTATTGCTTTGCTTTTTACTTTGCTTTTTATTTTACTTTGCATCTTTATACCAAAAATACCAAAAATATTATCTATCAGATCTCACTCTCGTAAGTGACCGTGAAGGGATTGAAAACCCCTATTCGCGTTGGTTGCGAGGAGCTATTTGCTTTGTGTAGGTACGAGGGACTCGCGCGTAGCCTCCTACTGGATTGATACCTTGGTTCTCAAAAACTGAGGGAAATACTTACGCTACTCTGCTGCATCATCCTTTCCTCTTCGGGGAAATCCAACGCTGTGCTCAAGAGGTAGCAAGAAGAATTTCTGGCGCCGTTGCCGGGGAGGCTTACGCAAGGTCAAGTCAAGATTTGGACTCCCGACAACGAGCAATTTCTGGCGCCGTTGTCGGGGAGTCTACGCAAAAGTCAACACACCAAGTACCCATCACAATCCCTTATCTCTCGCATTACATTATTTGCCATTTGCCTCTCGTTTTCCTCTCCCCCACTTCACCCTTGCCGTTTTTATTCGCCCTCTCTTTTCTGTTTGCCTTTTTCTCGCTTGCTTTTCGTTTGCTCGTGTGTTGGATTGCTTGTCACGATGGCTCAAGATAATACCAAATTATGTGACTTTACCAATACCAACAATAATGATTTCCTTAGCACTCCGATTGCTCCTCTTACCAATACTGAATCTTGTGAAATAAATACTGCTTTGCTGAATCTTGTTATGAAAGATCAATTTGCCGGCCTTCCTAGTGAAGGTGCCGCTACTCATTTAAATAGCTTCGTTGATTTGTGTGATATGCAAAAGAAGAAAGATGTTGATAATGATATTGTTAAATTGAAGCTATTTCCTTTTTCGCTTAGAGATCGTGCTAAAGCTTGGTTTTCGTCTTTGCCTAAAAATAGTATTGATTCTTGGAACAAGTGCAAAGATGCTTTTATCTCTAAGTATTTTCCTCCCGCTAAGATCATCTCTCTTAGAAGCGATATTATGAATTTTAAGCAACTTGACCATGCACATGTTGCACAAGCTTGGGAGAGAATGAAATTAATGATACGTAATTGCCCTACTCATGGTTTGAACTTGTGGATGATTATACAAAAAATTTATGCCGGATTGAATTTTGCTTCTAGAAATCTTTTTTTCGGCCGCGGGAGGCACTTTTATGGAAATCACTTTAGGAGATGCTACTAAACTCCTAGATAATATTATGGTTAATTATTCTCAATGGCACACTGAAAGATCTACTAATAAAAAAGTGCACGCGATAGAAGAAATTAATGTTTTGAGTGGAAAGATGGATGAACTTATGAAATTATTTGCTACTAAGAGTGTTTCTTCTGATCCTAATGATATGTCTTTGTCTACTTTGATTGAGAATAATAATGAATCTATGGATGTGAATTTTGTTGGTAGGAATAATTTTGGTAACAACGCGCATAGAGGGAACTTTAATCCTAGGCCTTATCCTAGTAATCCTTCTAATAATTATGGAAATTCCTACAACAATTCTTATGGAAATTTTAATAAGATGCCCTCTGAATTTGAGATAAGTGTTAAAGAGTTTATGAATTCACAAAAAAAATTCAATGCCTTGCTTGAAGAGAAATTACTTAAAGTTGATGAATTGGCTAGGAACATTGATAGAATTTCTCTTGATGTTGATTCTTTAAAACTTAGATCTATTCCTCCTAAGCATGATATCAATGAGTCTCTCAAGGCCATGAGAATTTCTATTGATGAGTGCAAGGAAAGAACCGCTAGGACGCGAGCTATGAAAGATGCCTTTATTAAAGCGTGTTCTTTCAATTCCTATGAAAATCAAGATGAAGATCTAAAAGTTATTGATGTGTCCCCTATTAAATCTTTGTTTTGCAATATGAATTTTGATCAGACTAAATATGATCCACCTTTACCTAGAAGGCGTTCCCAAAATTCGGAGTTTTTAGATCTTGATGATAAAATTGATAAAAGTAGGATTGAAGAAATCAAAACCCTAGATGTTGCTAAACCCACTATTTTGGATTTCAAGGAATTTAATTATGAAAGTTGCTCTTTAATTGATTGTATTTCTTTGTTGCAATTCGTGCTAAATTCTCCTCATGCTTATAGTCAAAATAAAGCGTTGACTAAACATATAGTTGATGCCTTGATGCAATCTTATGAAGAAAAACTTGAGTTGGATGTTTCTATCCCTAGAAAACTTTATGATGAGTGGGACCCAACTATTAAAATTAAGATTAAGGATCATGAATTTTATGCTTTATGTGATTTGGGTGCTAGTGTTTCCACTATTCCCAAAACCTTGTGTGATTTGCTAGATTTCTGCGATTTTGATGATTGCTCTCTAAATTTGCATCTTGCGGATTCCACTATTAAAAAACCTATGGGAAGAATTAACGATGTTCTTATTGTTGCAAATAGGAATTATGTGCCCGTAGATTTTATCGTTCTTGATATAGATTGCAATCTTTCTTGCCCTATTATTCTTGGTAGACCTTTCCTTAGAACGGTTGGTGCAATTATTGATATGAAGGAATGGAATATTAGATTCCAATTTCCATTAAAGAAGGGCATGGAACACTTCCCTAGGAAGAAAATAAAATTACCATATGAATCTATCATGAGAGCCACTTATGGATTGCCTACCAAAGATGGCAATACCTAGATCTATCCTTGCTTTTATGCCTAGCAAGGGGCGTTAAACGATAGCGCTTGTTGGGAGGCAACCCAATTTTATTTTTAGTTTTTTTTTTGCTTTTGCTTCTGTTTAGGAATAAATATTTGTTCTAGCCTCTGGTTAGATGTGTTTTTTATGTTTTAATTAGTGTTTGTTCCAAGTTGAACCTACAGGATCTTCTTGGATGATAGTTATTTGATCTTGCTGTAATTTTCAGAAACTTTCTGTTCACAAAAACAATTGTTAAAAATCACCAGAAAGTTATAAAATAGTGATTCCAATTGCTGCTGATCAATAAACAAATTTCCTAGGTCGTCCTATTTTGGCTGATTTTTTGGAGTTCCAGAAATTTGCGTTTGTTACAGATTACTACAGACTGTTCTGTTTTTGACAGATTCTGTATTTCGTGTGTTGTTTGCTTATTTTGATGAATATATGGCTAGTAAAATAGTTTAAAAACCATAGAGAAGTTGGAATACAGTAGGTTGAACACCAATATAAATAAATAATGAGTTCATTACAGTACCTTGAAGTGGTCTTTTGTTTTCTTTCGCTAACGGAGCTCGCGAGATTTCTGTTGAGTTTTGTGTTGTGAAGTTTTCAAGTTTTGGGTGAAATATTTTGATGGATTATGGAACAAGGAGTGGCAAGAGCCTAAGCTTGGGGATGCCCATGGCACCCCCAAGATAATCTAAGGACACCAAAAAGTCAAAGCTTGGGGATGCCCCGGAAGGCATCCCCTCTTTCGTCTACTTCCATCGGTAACTTTACTTGGAGCTATATTTTTATTCACCACATGATATGCGTTTTGCTTGGAGCGTCTTGTATGATTTGAGTCTTTTCTTTTTAGTTTACCACAATCATCCTTGCTGTACACACCTTTTGAGAGAGCCATACATGATTTGAAATTTGTTAGAATACTCTATGTGCTTCACTTATATCTTTTGAGCTATATAGTATTGCTCTGGTGCTTCACTTATATCTTTTAGAGAACGGTGGTGGATTTTTTTTATACAAACTATTGATCTCTCATGCTTCACTTAGCTTATTTTGAGAGCCTTAAATAGCATGGTAATTTGCTTAAAAAAATTAATATGCTTGGTATTCAAGATTTGTAAAACTTTCTTTTGAGTGCGTTGAATACTAAGAAAAATTTGACGCTTGATTATTGTTTTGAGATATGAAGATGGTGATATTAGAGTCATGCTAGTTGAGTAGTTGTGAATTTAAGAAATACTTGTGTTAAAGTTTGTGATTCCCGTAGCATGCACGTATGGTGAACCGTTATGTGATGAAGTTGGAGCATGATTTATTTATTGATTGTCTTCCTTATGAGTGGCGGTCGGGGACGAGCGATGGTCTTTTCCTACCAATCTATCCCCCTAGGAGCATGCGCGTAATACTTTGCTTTGATAACTTGTAGATTTTTGCAATAAGTATATGAGTTCTTTATGACTAATGTTGAGTCCATGGATTATACGCACTTTTCCTTCTTTCCACCATTGCTAGCCTCTCTAATGCCGCGCACTTTTTGCCGGTATCATACACCCACCATATACCTTCCTCAAAACAGCCACCATATCTACCTATCATGGCATTTCCATAGCCATTCCGAGATATATTGCCATGCAATTTTCCACCGTGCCGTTTATTATGACACGCTCCATCATTGTCATATTGCTTTGCATAATCATGTAGTTGACATTGTATTTATGGCAAGGCCACCGTTCATAATTCTTTCATACATGTCACTCTTGATTCATTGCATATCCCGGTACACCGCCGGAGGCATTCATATAGAGTCATATTTTGTTCTAAGTATCGAGTTGTAATTGTTGAGTTGTAAAAAAAATAAAAGTGTGATGATCATCATTTTTAGAGCATTGTCCAAAGTGAGGAAAAGGATGATGGAGACTATGATTCCCCCATAAGTCGGGATGAGACTCCGGACGAAAAATAAAATAAAAATAAAAATAAAAGAGGCCATAAAAAAAGGAGAAAAGGCCCAAATAAAAAAAAATCTAAAAAATGAGAGAAAAAGAGAGAAGGGACAATGTTACTCTGCTCGCCGGCGAGGGGGTATATATAGGCAACTCATTTGTCCCCATTCGTGGTACGAATCAGGTCTAAAAGCCGTCCTGCTGTCCCGGTTCGTGCCAAGAATCGGGACCAATGGTTGTGGGTCAGGAGCGAGGCCCATTGGTCTCGGTTCGTACCAAGAACCGGGACAAATGGGCCCAGACGAACCGGGAGCAATGCCCACGAGGCCCCGGCCGGCCCCCTGGGCTCAAGAACCGGGACAAATGCCCTCATTGGTCCCGGTTCGTGTCAGAACCGGAACTAATGGGTTGGCCAGCCTCAACCAAAACCCCTTTTTCTACTAGTGCATGTATAGATCTACTGGTTACGTACGTCTATTTTGCATGCTTAAATCAAAGCTATTGCAAATTATAGTGCATGTTCTTGTGAATGCCAGAGCGCTCTGTCGTTTCTTTTTTTTGTGAGATCGCGCCGTGTGAGTTTTTTGGGCCACGACGCGCGGAAAGAGTATCAAAAAAAGTCTTATATTTGATACGGAGGGAGTAGCATCTGCAAAGATTTGAATGGTAGTAGCCAGAGCCAAATCAGTGGCCGCTCATCCAAAATGGATCTGTCTTTTGATCCGCGGGCCTGTCCTCATCGTGTTCGGTAGACTATTCGTAGCCTGTGACGAGGCGACGGCTGTACTTTGCGCCTTTGTCCACGACCGTAACAGCTTGGCCCCAGACGGTGCTTTCCTACCCTGGTGGCCGGCGCGACGAACGTTCCGGCATCGTGATCGGCGTGTCTAAATCGTACCGGTGGCGCGTCCACGTCCGTACGGCCGGTGCTGGCCAACGTTCGCCGAGACCTCTGCGAGCCGTCGTCGTTCTCGTCACGATCGCCCACATGGGCAGGTATATCGCCGACGTTGACCAGCACCTTATCCGGAATAAAACGGTGGCACGGACGACAGTTATTGCATGCTATACGTTCAAAGCGTTTGTGACTTAACTTACGGACATCCGGCCGGCTTCATCGGTCGCACAGAACGGGCCACCTGTAGTACGTCACGTGTGGCATGAACTGACCGACCGACACACGGATGGACGACGCTCATGGCCGCCCTAGCAACAAAGCTTAGGTAGGCACAGTAGCTGCTGGTGTGCGTGCGGGTTCTGACGGAAGAGGCCATGTTTCCCCGCGTACGTGGCGGGCTGTAGCTGTGCCCAGTGCCCTCATCTCTTTGCCGCTTATCGCAGCATCCTAGCCATCCGTAACTGCGTATCACCGTTACGTTAGCGTGCAGCAAACGGTCACTTCGCCTTTACATTTTTTTTTGCAGGGTACGCCGTTACATATTTAACCTACGATCCCTTTTGTCAATGCCACGCACCCCTGTTTCGAGAACTTCGAACCGGCCACGCACATAGTACTCCCTCTAGCGATGACTACGTACGTTCCATGTCGTGCAGGGTTTATATTAGATTAATTACTGTTCATACTACACACCGAGTCATGAAGAATACTTCGATCGATCAGGGTAGCATGCAGCTCAGGGCACAGCACATTCACCCCCCAGAAATTTACTGTAAGTTTCCGCCGCCGGCGGCCGGCGACCGACCATGATGAACTCGCGCGCTGGCGACCCCGCCCACCGGCGCACACGCACACGGTCGGAAGTCCAGTCTTATCAATCTGCAGGGCGCCATACACAAGCGTGGAACAAGTGTCTCGTACCGATCGATTGATCGGACGCTATTCCGTCAACACTGCGCTGCTCCCTACGAGCCACGGCACAAGCGGCAACGATGAGCAGACAAGCGTCGTTGACCTCCGGACCAGGGCGGTCAGTTGAGGAAATGCGAGCTGCTTCGGGAAGCCTGATCTGACTAGCTTGGTGATGCATGCACGCACGCACGCACGCGTGTGCATGCATGATTCGGTGAGCGCAAAGGAAAAGACGTTCCAGGCCACACTAGCACCGCTCGTCTGGCGCGTGCTCGGCCGGGCTGGGCGGCCAGCCGTCGTGGTTTACCCCCCACAATATGGGCCCTACTACAGCATTTCTCATTTCTTGAGGATTTTCATTATTAGTACTTCCTTCGTTCCCAAACGTAAGTCTTTCCACAGATTTTACCAAATGACTACATACAAAGTAAAATAAAAGAATCTACATTTTAAAATATGTCTACATACATTCATATATTTTATTTTATTTGAAATGTTTAAAAAAACTTATATTTTAAAACAGAGGGAGTACAACTTATTTTTTAATTGCTGCATGTGTTTGGACCATGTACACAATCTTAAAGCATATAACCTCCTTAAAGGAAAACTCTCTGAAAGATTCCTTCTCGGGGAAATCTAGCTAAGCTTTCTTTTAAATACTCAACTCGGTAAAATTTGAAGAGTTGAGTTTAAATTAGGAAAGACCAAACTTTTGAGTGTGCATATGTTTAGCAGAATTTGCTCCATTCGTATCCTCTCCCTAAAAGCATCTCCAGCCGCGCCCCCAACAGCCCCCCTTCCCAGGCGAATTTTTAGCGCCGGTGGCCGAAAATCGGTCCAGTCGCGACCCCAGGATCTCGTTTAGCGCCGGTTTGGGCGAAATACAGAGCCGGCGATCCCGCCCTGAACCCAAGCGGCCGGGCGTGCGAAAAGCGGCGTGGGGCCGCTCCGTCGACGACTAAAGCCCTTTCCCGCCGTTTTCTCCCGCTTTCCCCCTAGGCTCCCCTCTCTTCTCCATTCCTCCTGCCAAACGCTCGGCTCCTCCCGCCAAATGCTCGGCTCCTCCCGTCAAACGCCCGCCATGCCGCCGAAGAAGTACGTGATGCCGCGCGCCGCGACGGATCCCACAGCCGCCGCCCAGCCGAAGCAAAAGGAAGCCGAGGGTGCCGCTATCCAAGCCCCCGGGCATGAGCAACGTCGAGTGGAAGGCGGATGTGGAGCGCCGGGAGGCCGTCACCGCCGACAGGCGCAACAGGGCCAAGAAGGCCAGGGAAAAAGCGGCGCACGCTGCGGCTGCGCTGGCGGCGGAACAAGCGGAGGCGACGCGCGCGGCGATGATGAATCCACCCGGTGGGCACCCCTACGTGGCCTGGAGCCAGCAAAGCGTCAGCTCTCCGGCAGGGTTCTCGTCGTCGCCGCACCCATGGAGCACGTCGTCGCCGGGCTATGCCGATGGGGACGCCCATGGTGGCTTCAACCCCAACATCACCTTCCCCCATGGGCGCCCTTGTTGGGGAACGTAGTAATTTCAAAAAAAATTCTACGCACACACAGGATCATGGTGATGCATAGCAACGAGAGGGGAGAGTGTGTCCACGTACCCTCGTAGACCGAAAGCGGAAGCATTAGCACAACGCGGTTGATGTAGTCGTACGTCTTCACGATCCGACTGATCCAAGTACCGAACGTACGGCACCTTCGAGTTCAGCACACGTTCAGCTCGATGATGTCCCGCAAACTCCGATCCAGCAGAGCTTCACGGGAGAGTTCCGTCAGCACGACGGCGTGATGACGGTGATGATGTTGTTACCGACGCAGGATTTTGCCTAAGCACCGCTACGATATGACCGAGGTGGAATATGGTGGAGAGGGGCACCGCACACGGCTGGAATAGATCAACAGATCAACTTGTGTGTCCTAGGGTGCCCACCTGCCCCCGTATATAAAGGAGCAAGGGGGAGGTCGGCCGGCCCCTTGTGGGCGCGCCAGGAGGAGGAGTCCTACTCCTAGTAGGAGTAGGACTCCCTTCTTTCCTACTCCTACTAGGAGGGGGAAAGGAAGGGGGAGAGGAAAAAGGAAAGGGGGGCGCCGCCCCCCTCTCCTAGTCCAATTCGGGCCAGAGGGGGAGGGGCGCGCGGCCTGCCCTAGGCCAGCCCTCTCTCTCTCCACTAAGGCCCATAAGGCCCATTATTTCTCCCGGGGGTTCCGGTAACCCTCCGGCACTCCGGTTTTCTCCGAAACCACCCGGAACACTTCCGGTGTCCGAATATAGTCGTCCAATATATCGATCTTTACGTCTCGACCATTTCGAGACTCCTCGTCATGTCCGTGATCATATCCGGGACTCTAAACTACCTTCGGTACATGAAAACACAAAAACTCATAATACCAATCGTCACCGAACTTTAAGCGTGTGGACCCTACGGGTTCGAGAACTATGTAGACATGACCGAGACACGTCTCCGTTCAATAACCAATAGCGGAACCTGGATGCTCATATTGGCTCCTACATATTCTACGAAGATCTCTATCGGTCAAACCGCATAACAACATATGTTGTTCCCTTTGTCATCGGTATGTTTACTTGCCCGAGATTCGATCGTCGGTATCTCAATACCTACTTCAATCTCGTTACCGGCAAGTCTCTTTACTCGTTCCGTAATACATCATCCCGCAACTGACTCATTAGTTACAATGCTTGCAAGGCTTATAGTGATGTGCATTACCGA
Source organism: Aegilops tauschii subsp. strangulata (assembly GCF_002575655.3). Lineage (NCBI taxonomy): Eukaryota > Viridiplantae > Streptophyta > Magnoliopsida > Poales > Poaceae > Aegilops > Aegilops tauschii. Next base: position 583,121,270 of record NC_053041.3, read on the forward strand.
GTGGGCCCAGACATACCTCTCCGACAATCGGAGTGACAAATCCTAATCTCGAAATACGCCAACCCAACAAGTACCTTCGTAGACACCTGTAGAGCACCTTTATAATCACCCATTTACGTTGTGACGTTTGGTAGCACACAAAGTGTTCCTCCGGTAAACGGGAGTTGCATAATCTCATAGTCATAGAAACATGTATAAGTCATGAAGAAAGTAATAGCAGAATACTAAACGATCAAGTGCTAAGCTAACGGAATGGGTCAAGTCAATCACATCATTCCCCTAATGATGTGATCCCGTTAATCAAATGACAACTAATGTCTACGACTAGGAAACATAACCATCTTTGATCAACGAGCTAGTCAAGTAGAGGCATACTAGTGACACTCTGTTTGTCTATGTATTCACACATATATCTTGTTTCCGGTTAATACAATTCTAGCATGAATAACAAACATTTATCATGATATAAGGAAATAAATAATAACTTTATTATTGCCTCTAGGGCATATTTCCTTCAGCCCTGTCTAGCGCACGCCCTCGCCCGCGTTCGCCGGCGTGCAGTACCCACCATACACGTACTCGCTGCCGGACTACGCAGCCTCACCGACGCCACCTCTTCGCCGCGTCCTCTACTCGCAAGCCGCATCCTTGACGCATCTCGGCGACGCCGACTCGACGGAGGCCGACATGGAGGACATCATCGCAACCGGCTCGGCTGCCGCCGCCGCTTCCCCCGGGTTCACTACCTAGGACAACTCGATTGACCTCGGCGACATGGACAACGAGCTCGACTACGGCGAGGAAGAGCCGGAGGAGGAGGAAGAGGAGGAGGAGGAACCGACGCCGACGAGGAAAGGCACGAAGAAGAGGAAGAAGAAGGCCGCAAAGCCTGGCAAGCCACGCATCAAGTGGGCGTCCAAGGAAGAGGAGTGCCTCGCCGAAGCGTGGAAGGTCGTCTGCCTCGACCCGGTCACCGGCACGAACCAAAGCATCGGGACGTATTGGGACCGTATCAAGGCCGAGTTGGACGAGCGGAAGCTCGTCGACCCCTACTTCAAAAGCGTGCACATGAAGCGTGGGGCGAAGGCGATGGCGAACCATTGGGGGCTCATCCAAACGGCGTGCAACAAATGGCATGGGATCGTCGAGGAGGTTGCGGCTCGCCCGGAGAGTGGCACCAGCGTCGAGGATCAGGTATCTCATACTGTTGCCTTCCGCCGTGCGCGCACACTTTCGCCTCGTGCGCTACGCGAGCGCCGAGCACGCTGACTGATGTTCTTTCGTTCGGCGCAGCTGCTACGCATGTTCGCCATGTTCCGCGATGACAACAGCGACACAGAGGTCAAGTACCTCCACGTCTTCAGGCGGATCCACAGGTGCGAGAAATGGGCGGTCGTCCGGCGCACCCTCGCCAAAGCCAAAGAGACGTACAAGCCGGACGCGCCGACCGCGGGCGCGGCTGACGGGCAACCGGATGGCAACAAAGGTGCCAAGAAGGCGAAATACGCCGAGTCGGCTGCCTCGCGCGTGCAAGAGTCTATCGAACACTGCCTCGCCGACGCCAAGACCAGGGCCGCCCAGCGAGAAGAGAAAACTGAGGCGAGGTGGGCTGTTTTGATGACGAACAACGCCGTCAAACTCGACTTGCTCCGGACCAACGCCGCCGCGAAACTCAAAGTTCAAGACGCGAAGAAGAGGAACAACGACCTCGCCTTCTTGATGGGCGGCGCTGACATGCTCCAGAGCGGCGACGAGAAGCTCAAGGCGTGGTTCTTGGCGGAGCGCGGCCTTATCCTGAATCAGATACCGGTGACGCCGCCGCCGCCGCTGCCGCCCAGCCCGGCGGCTGATGACGATGCCTCCGCGACGCCCAGCCACACCGACGATGCCTCCGCGACGCCCAGCCCCACCGACGATGCCTCCACCGTGCCCGGCAGCACAGAAGCCACGCCAACCAGCCCGGAAGCCGCGCCGACTCCTTCCAGCCCGCGTACGCCGACGCCGCCGCCGCCGGAGGTTGAGCTCGACGTTTGATGTACTCCTTCCGCGTCCTTCCTTTTCTGTACGCCGAACTACTGCGTGTCCTTTTATTTGATCGCCGAACTGTGGCACTGAATCACTGAACTTTTGCGATGATCGTTTTTCTTTGAGCGGGAACGATGGAGTTCGAATATGGGGCGCCTTGGGGGGCGGCACCTGGGGGCGTGGCTGGGAAGAAACGAACCCCAGGAGCCGATCTAGCGTTGTCTCGCCCTTAGGCCACTCTTTTTCGGCGCCCTGAGAGGCCGAACGGCTGGAGATGCTCTAACACAATGATGGAAGAAAATTTCTTTCCAAAAGATCACCTAGCGCACTATCAAAGTCGTTGCCGCAGACCTTTCCGGTCACGACGCCCTTGCCGCACATGTGCCTGCCCATTGCCGACTGTCTTGCCGCCTTAGAGCCTCCTCCGAGCCTCCTCCTGCCACCACCAAACATGGTCTTGAGCTGGAGCTTGTGGTCGTCGTCGCCGTGTCGGAAGAGCTCGCTGCCATCGTGGCCCCACCACCGCCACCTCCCACGTCTCCTTCCGAAGCTTCTGTCACATTCAACGAGGCTCTCGGTCGCCTACCATGGCTATGTCGTGTCAACCGTGAACACCTTAAACTTATTTTTTTTGATTTTTTTTTCTTGTTTCTTTATTTTTCTTCTAAGTTCCTTTTGATTGGTGTGCTTTTTAACCTTTTTTCGTCCGTGTTCCCAACGACAATGGTAGTTGATTTTTTTTCACTTTCATTTTAACACGTTTCTTGTTTCTTTTTCATTTAATTGTATTTCCTTTTTCTGCTTGACTTTTATGTTTTTAAAAATGTTTTGCTAAACAAGCAACTCTTGTTAGCCTTTTCATGTTCTGCTTTTTAATTAAAAAGCTTTGTTTAAAAAATCAAAAATATTTTCACTGACAGCACACACTGACGTTTATGTGTAACTTAAGCCTTTTCTATTGAAAATATTACGACTTGATTGGACACATGTCACTCGCTCGCAATTCCATGTTCGTCGGTCATGCGTAATTGCATGTCTCACCCGCAAAAAAAAAAAGTAATTGCATGTCCAACTTTTTTTCTTCTTATAAATAAATAGTTTCATCCGTTGCACACACGCCGGACGTGCATAGTTGCATGGATGCCGGCCACACGCAATTGCATGTTCGTCTTCAGTGTGCAACTTAATTTAACCATGTTGAAGGAAGAGCAGTTTTGACCCATCAGGATTTCACCTAGCGTCGGCGATGAACCGGCGATTTCTCTACTTGGTGCTCCACAGCTTCGCACCTGCGCGCAGGCACTGCCCCCCGTACACGTACACGCTTCACCGCATCAACCCGTCGCGCTTCTTCTTGCCCGATGGCTCACCACACCGCGCGGCGGCGGCGGCGGTGGAGAAGGCTCGCCTGCCTCCCACCACCATGACCTTCCACACCCCCAACACCAACATGGACTTCATGCTGCTCAGCGCCAGCAAGGGCACGATCGTCGGCGCCGCTGCGGGGCCCCCACGAGCGGCGCCGGGGCCATCCTCTAAGACGACATCTCGCAATCGCTCCGCATCCTGCCGAGCATGGCCGCGGCCAAGCACGAGCGGCGCCGGGGCCATCCTCTACGACGACATCTCGCAATCGCTCCGCATCCTGCCGAGCATGGCCGCGGCCAAGCACGAGGTCGTCTCGCTGGCCGTCGGCGGCAACCTGTACGTCATGGAGGTGTTCCCCGGGAACGAGGACGCCGCCGCCGCCGTCGCGCGGCAGGCCTATCGCAAGAGATCCGTCGAGGCGCTCGTGCATAACCCCACGTCCTACGACGAGTGGTCGTGGCAATCCCTCCCGGCGCCTCCCTTGGTGCCCGGACCCGCGGACCACGGCTACATCGACAACAGGATCAGCGGCTACGCGGCGGTCGGCGAGTCGCAGGTCTGGGCCGGTGTCCATGCCGAGGAGCGGCACCTACTGCCTGGACACGGCGAGCGGCGGGTGGAGCAAGGCCTGCGACTGGGCGATGCCGTTCCGGGGGCGCGCCGAGCACGCACCGGAGCTCGGGCTCTGGTTCGGCTTGGCGGACGGGGACGACGGCCTCCTCGGCGCGTGGGACCTGCGTACCGCCGCAGCCGCGCCGTGTGGGAGGGCTTCACGGCGTCGGACCCGGAGGGGAGCCACCTGATGAAGTCGTGCGTTGTGCACCTTGGCGGCGGCCGGCTCTGCGTCGTCAGGCTCCTGGAGATACCGCAGCCGTCTTGCCAATGCTACTCCGGTAAACCCATTCGCTGCTACGCCGTGTTCACCGGCGTAGAGGTGGAGCGTTGCGGCGGCCAGGGATTCCGCATGATCAGGCACAAATCATGCCGGTATGGCTTAGGTTCAGACAAGAAGCCTGTGTGCGTGCTTTAGTTTGTGTTCGACAAATCGACATACAGTTTCCTTTATCCTAATCATCATATGCATGGATTCCTAAGCAATCCAGGCATTGCTTTTGTGGCGATTATAAAGTACATGCAACATTACATATAGCAAAGTGCAACAACCGCAAACTGCAGATTATAAGTTCAGCAAAACACTGCAAACTGAGTCTTACAAAACATGTTACTCCATCGAGGTCTTCCAAACCAATGATTTTGAAGCAAAATTTTACGGAAAAAATAAATCCCGAACATTCAGATTTTAAGCATGACAATCCAAACGTCTTCCATGGCAACTTAGTTCACGCGAGGTTGGCAAACATGGCAATGTTCTGACAAAAAAAATGAACTGGGACAAAGTTGCCATGTTTGGACAACTAAAGTTGCCGTGAAAAAACGTTCGGGATGACATGCTTAAAATCCGAACGTTCGAGATTTATTGGGGTCCAAATTTTAATGGGCACCCCAAACTGCCAAGCAACAAAAAAAAATTCCAATGTGGAAGCAAAGCTAAAGCGATTTTACATTTCGTTTTCTGTGGTTTTTTGTCTACCCTGCGAGGCCTGCAGTGTCACAAGTAAGAATATGCTACGATTATAAAAGTTTGAAATAAGAATTTGAAATCAACCATGGGGTTTACAATTTCTAATATGGAGCAGTATGCTTGGTTGCTGGATCCCAGCCACAAATAGCCAGATCTATCAACATAGATGCATGGTGTTGGATCAGTTTGCACAGTATTTCTTCGACAAGGCTTTGTAGAATTTCCTTTGCTGCCACACCAACAAAAATAAAACGTAAGGCATGCACATGCTGCTACATAAAAGGGGTAAGCAAAATGAGAGGCTATCAATCAGAATGTCGGCCTGCACCTGTTCTGACACTGACGGCTTTACTTTGGATAATGCTCGCTCGAAGTGCGAGAGTTCAATCGACTCACCCAAACCTGACCCCAAATCTATCTTCCAGGGCTTCCATGGCTGCTTCATTCATCTGAACAAGGAAACAAGGAAGCATACATGTTAACTGGTTCCACTTTGAGTGTTCGATCGTAGCCTAAATTACATGCACCCTTCATCAATGAAGAATTTTTTTTCACACAAAGTACTTACCAGTGATGCTAGCTAGGTCGGCACCGGGGAGATTGTTGCATTCCTCACGGCGAGCTAGTGCATCCAAATCGACACTGGGGGAGAGTGGTTTTTTCCCGGAACTTGCTAGTGATTTGAGTATCGAAGCGCGCTCATTAGCGCCAGGTAGAGGTACAAAATGTTTCCTCCCAAATCTATTAGGCCGTAGAAGAGCATCATCTATCACATCAATTCTGTTTGTAGCTCCAATAACAAAAACACCTTGATCAGAACTACTACCAAGTTCAGTAAGTAACTGCAAGTGCAAAGACGAATTAACATGAGAAATACAGAGCGTGGAAACAAATGATTGAACATGTTAGAGAATCTCTGCATTGCCAATATATGTATAGGATTTTGAAGTTACCTGGTTCACGACACGTTCAACAACCCATGCTCCCTCATTCCCTCTTTTTGCTGTCAAGGCATCTATCTGGCAACGTACAACAAATTAATGGATTAACTAACCAAAAATTTGAGCACCGTATTTTGCTTGGAACACTAAGCACCTTATGAAGCAACACATGCAAGTTGCTAAGCAACTCTAAATTCTAATAGAACAGACCGATGTATCAGACATTAAAAAGAAATTCCAGGCTTTCACTAAACAGGATAAATGTTACAATGAGCAAAGCAATGACTTATTTTACCTCATCAAAAAATATTATGCATGGGGAGTTCGTCCGTGCATGGGCGAATATTTTCCTTACTCCTGATTCACTCTCCCCAACATATTTGGTTAACAGCTCAGGCCCCTAAGTTCCAAACAAAACAAGAATCTTAGTTAGCAGACTGTATGAAACTCAAAGGAGCATGTACTGAAAATATGGAAATCTCAACATCAGTTACCTTTTTGTAAATAAAATTAGCCCCTGCATCGTGTGCAACTGCTTTTGCTATTAGTGTTTTCCCACAGCCCGGAGGTCCAAACAGCAAAAAGCCATCTTGCATATCCACTCCAAATTTCTTTAAAGGTAGATAACAGAGGACATGAATACATAGAAATAAATAAAGGATACAACTGAAACACATATAAAACATGCTGGATTTCAAGCAATATTGCAAATAAAGCACCACAGGTGCCCATGACTCTAGCTATGAGATCTGTCTTCAGTACAAATGAACCCAATATGGAAGCCAAATAACAGACTGAAGAAAAATAGTACTCCCTCTGTTCACTTTTATAAGTCATTTCAGACAACTGAAAATAGGCTGCTTTGCATGTTGTCTGAAATGTCTTCAAGGACTTATAAAAGTGAACAGAGGGAGTACTTGAACTAAAACCATGACAAGAATTATGGAATGGAAGGAGTATGGTAGAACACATTTCATCACGAGATTTACCTTATAAAGTTCAGGGTGCTTGATACACCGGACGATGCAGCGATCAAGTTCTTGCTTTAAAGAATCAAGACCGCCAACATCAGCCCATTTGACATCAGGGACTGAGGAAAATCCTTCCCTTCTCAATGATGGTTGAGCCATTTTAATTGCTTCCTTCAGATCAATGACAAAGGTTTATATTTTAAACATGGTACACTCTACTGAAATCCCCACTTTTCACATGAGCGGAGGAATTAATTCGACTGTTGCATGTAGCTAGATGTAAAAGTTGAAAAATCACGCTTAACTTAATTACCTCAAAGTTATCCATGGTGACACTTAGGCTCTCCATCTCGTTTTGACTACAAGGATGTCTCCACCAATTCGGTCCATTCTCATTCATTTTTACATCAATAAATCTATCTATAGCTTGACTCCCTGCTTGATCAACCAATGCCTTCAGGTCGGCACCGACGAATCCTGGTGTCACCCTCGTTATCTTGTCCAAATCAAACTGGCCTCCTTCTACGTGTGTTCGAAGGCTCCGAGTAAGCTTCTCTAGTATCTGCCTCCTTGCATCCTCATCAGGAACACCAACACATATCTCCCTATCGAACCTCCCAGGCCTTCGAAGCGCCCGGTCGACAGCGTCAGGTCTATTGGTTGCTCCAATGACGACGACGTAGCCTTCAGCCGGCTTGATCTTCTCCACATCAGATGATTGTGAAGTATCCATTTCACTTGCAGCGCCATCCGATCTAGCAAAGTTCTGGTGGAATTGGTCCATGCATGTCATGAGCTGTGTGACGATCCGCTGCTCCATTCCTCATGAACACGATGGAGGGGGCAGTCCTGTAGTTGAACAAGGACCTGATGTTCTCCTCAGAAGCTCCTGAAAGAACAAATTCAATTTGAAATGTTAGCATCTGGTGCAAATTGACAAACATGTTACGTGTATATTGATAGTGTATACCCGAGACCCCAGAGACAAGCTCGGTCGCGGAGGTCTTGTGGAAGGGCACGCCGGTCTCGTTGGCGATGGCGTGGGCGAGCGCGGTCTTCCCGCAGCCGGGAGGCCGGTGCAGGAGGATCCCGGTGACGGGCCGCACCCCGAGCCAACGCAGCAGCTCCGGGCGCCGCAGCGGGATCACCACGTCCTTCATCAGCAGATTTATCACCGGCTGCATGCCGCCGAGGTCAGCGAACATCGACGCCTTCCCGTCGCCTCCCTGAGCGAGGTTAGGGCCCCCTCCTCCTGCTGCTTTGTTGTCCGCGGTGACCTCGCTCTCGACAGCCGGCTGCTGGTTAGAGGCGGCAGGGTCCGGCCGTTTGGACGTTTGGGAGGAGTAGAGGGCGCGGAGAGGAGGGACTTGGTGACGTCGTCGAGGGTGTGGGAATCAGACGGCGGCGAGTGGGTTGACGACGACGAGGAGGAGGTGATGGCGTCATAGCTACTGCGGGCGGATTCGGCGGAGACGGGGCGAGGGAGGGAGGAGATCAGGGCCCGGTGGACGGCGGCGGTGAAAACCTTGAGGTTATACAGGCGGTACTCGCGGTGGCGGGAGAGGATGGCGCGGACGACGTCCTCGGTTGAGGAGCCGGGGGCGGCGAGGCTTGATTGAGTCCGACGCGATGATCCGGCGGAGGCGGGTCTCCACAGAGTAAGGCCGGCGCGGGCGCTTCGCCATTGGCGGGGGCGGCTATTATTTTTATTTATTTTTAACTGGCGGCTAGGGTTTATAAGTCCGGACGGACGCGGTGTTTTGGCTCCTAGGTGCATATGTACTCATTGTTTAAATACACGTTTTGAAAAGTTGAAAAATTTGAAACAAAAATTTCACGGGTATATCTGGACATTCTATGTGCATGCACAAAGTTTCGGTGAAAAACAATGTTTTTTGTGGCTTGTGTAAAAAAGATAAAGAAATGCAAAATGAATAGTTGTAATGAAGCATCAGAAATTGTCTTTTTTACACAAGCCATAATAAACCTCGTTTTTCACCGAAAACTTTGTGCACGCATATAGAATGTCTGAATATACACATGGATTTTTGTTCGGAAATTTTCAACTTTTTAAAATGTGTCTTTAAACAATGGGTGCATATGCACCTAGGAGCCATTGCCAATTTCCGCGGTACAAACTAAAACTTATTGACGATGGAGGGGACGATTTTCACGGGGTATTTGATCATTTTTCCCACATTACATAGGCGACAGTTGATCATATAAAAAAATTATATTATAGGACGGAGAGAGTAGTATATAGTTTGGCTCTGATTATTTGCCACAAATAGTATTCATTTTTGTCTTTTTTAAGACTTGCCTATTTCTTATCAGACCATTTTAAAACCATTTCAGCTAGGATAATCCATACTAAAAGACCTAGATATCCTATGGTAAACTTGCAATTTGTCTAAAGTCTATTATATTGTACCTGGCTTGAACGGTGCACTGAGGACGCTCCTTCGGCGCCTTAACCGCCTACATGTCACATATCCAAATCAGTCTGTGCACTGATGTCTTAACCGTGGAGGCAATAAGAGGATCTAAAGCTGGGCGCCCCAAACCCGTCTCAGACGTCTGGACGGACAACCCGTTCACTTTCACAAAAAATTGACCTAGATGGGCTCCTTAAACGGGCGTCAAACGCTCGAACTGACCGGCACCACTTATATCCAATTCAAATATGTGGCAGATATGGAGACACCCGGATGCGTCCGCCACGTCGGACCCAACAGTCCGACCCCACCACAATATGTGCCAAACACATCAAACCCTTCCTCCTCCTCCCGCTTTCCTCCTGCCTTTCCCGTGCACGAGCCCTTGCTGTCTGCCACTGGCCTAATCCTCTTCGGAGATGTCCACTATCTCCGTGCCCGGCTCCGAGTACATGGGCGGCAGCCGCAGCTCCGGCTCCTTCGCATCGGCCTTCGCATCCATCTCCGCTTCGACCTCATCAAAGAGTGCGTCGGTCGCCACCCGTTCCGGCCGGTTGGCCTCCACATAGGCCTAATCCTGAATGGACTCCAAGACGGCCTGCTGCTTCACTATCTCGGCCGCTTGGGCTACCGCGAACTCCGCCTCCGCAGCCTCCATGTTGAAGCTTGGAACCGGCGCCAGCTCCTCCTCCGACTACTCGGCCTGGTCCTACTCTGGATCCGTCACGTCCATCGGAGCTGGCTGCTACTCCTTTCCCTCGTCCTCCTCCACCTGCTCCTCCTCCTGCTCCTCCGGCTTCGGCGAGCCCGGGCAGCCCGATAGCGATGCGGGCGGCGCGCCTCGCCTGGATCTCCTGCTCGATCTGGAACCAGCAGTCGGGCGTGAGCGTAGCATACGTGGTTATCTTTTGCCAAACCATGGTGAAGCCGGAGGGCATGGGAAGAGCGACAGAGCGGGAGAAAGGTCGATGGGCTTGGGCTGGCGGTGCAGAGAGGGAGGAGGTGGATGTGGCTAGGGTTGGGGACGCCGACTGGCTAGTGTTCCTCCGGTATTCGGGAGTTGCATAATCTCATAGTCATAGGAACATGTATAAGTCATGAAGAAAGTAATAACAATATACTAAACGATCAAGTGCTAAGCTAACGGAATGGGTCAAGTCAATCACATCATTCTCTAATGATCTGATCCCGTTAATCAAATGACAACTCATGTCTATGGCTAGGAAACTTAACCATCTTTGATTCAACGAGCTAGTCAAGTAGAGGCATACTAGTGACACTCTGTTTGTCTATGTATTCACACATGTACTAAGTTTTCGGTTAATACAATTCTAGCATGAATAATAAACATTTATCATGATATAAGGAAATATAAATAACAACTTTATTATTTCTCTAGGGCATATTTCCTTCATTGGCCACGCTGACTCAAAATCAGGAGAGCTTGGAGAGGATCATTGAAACCAAGTTCTATGATCTTGACCTGAAAGTAACTGAGATGCAGACAGCTGTTGAGTAGCTTCAGGAGGGAGCAGAGGAGAAGAAAGGGAAGGCAACCACATATGCTTTTCAGAGAGTGCCTAGAGGTCAGAGGTCTGCTGCAGCGCCCATGGCTGACACTAGAGCAACTACTTCAGCACCATCAGCAACAGCTTCAGTGCCACCTCCAGTTGCCACTCCACCAGCTCCAACAACATCTACAGATGCCTTCGTCCTTGGAGTTCTCTCTACACCACCTCTCGAAGACCAAGCCTAGAGAGACGCATAGCACTATGCATTTTCGAACTTTTTGGTAACTTGTTGCCAAAGGGGGAGAAATGTATAGATCATAGGCTTTGAGAGAGAGTGTTTTGCTTCTTTGTCTCTCTTGCTATTTGGTTGAAACTTCTGTGTGTGCTTGTTTAATACTCTTTATGTATGTGTGTGAGATACTTGTATGATCATGTGTTTGATCATATCCGACTTTAATGTTTGCTTGGATGATATTATCTTTTATATCTCATATATGATCATTCACTTTGCTTGGTGATGAGTGCATGTTTTAATTCCTAACATTTTGAGCTCTCCACCAAGATGTATGTGACATGGAAGAGTAACCCATGATCCTAATCGATTGTGCATTTGCATTCAAAAGCAAATTTTAAATAATGCACAAATTTAGGGGGAGCTCTTGCTTATCACATACTTCTCAAAGCGATGATGTATTTCAATCTTATTATCATTTGTCAAATCTTTGATCTATATGTTGTCATCAATTACCAAAAAGGGGAGATTGAAAGTGCAACTATCCCTGGGTGGTTTTGGTAATTACTAACAACATATAGCTCATTGAACTAATGCTATTTCAAGATGATCATTTCAGAAAGTTCAATGATTGGCATGGCATGGATAGGAATGTGGACCCCTCAAAATGCTAAGGACACATATTGGCTCAAGCTCAAGGCTCTACATTTTCATTTTAGTGATCCAAGATCACATTGAGCCCATAGGAAAAGCCAATACTATTAAAAGGGGATGAGGTGTTGCTTAATTGCTTGCTTGCTCAAAATGCTTAGTGGTATGCTCCAAAAACCCTCAATCACTTTCTCATATTCACATATGTCCCAAACCAAAAGTCAAACTCGGCCCTACCGATTTGATCTATCCGGCGCCACCGAGTTCATTTGACATAGCCACTGCCAGAAACCCTAGTCACTTCGGTCTCATCGAGTGCTACCTCTTGAGCATTGTGTTGGTTTTCCCTTGAAGAGGAAAGGGTGATGCGGTAAAGTAGCATAAGTATTTCCCTCGGTTTTTGAGAACCAAGGTATCAATCCAATAGGAGATCACGCTCAAGTCCCACGCACCTACACAAACAAATAAGAACCTCGCAACCAACGCAATAAAGGGGTTGTCAATCCCTTCACGGTCACTTACGAGAGTGAGATCTGATAGATATGATAAGATAATATTTTTGGTATTTTTATAATAAAGATAAAATAAAGATGCAAAGTAAAATAAACGGCAATAGAAATAGCTAAGTGTTGGAAGATTAATATGATGGAAAATAGACCCGGGGGCCATATGTTTCACTAGTGGCTTCTCTCAAGAGCATAAGTATTACGGTGGGTAAACGAATTACTGTCGAGCAATTGATAGAATTGAGCATAGTTATGAGAATATCTAGGTATGATCATGTATATAGGCATCACGTCTGCGACAAGTAGACCGAAACGATTCTGCATCTACTACTATTACTCCACACATCGACCGCTATCCAGCATGCATCTAGAGTATTAAGTTCATAAGAACAGAGTAATGCTTTAAGTAAGATGACATGATGTAGAGGGATAAACTCATGCAATATGATATAAACCCCATCTTTTTATCCTCGATGGCAACAATACAATACGTGTTGTTTCCCTTGCTGTCACTGGGATCGAGCACCGCAAGGTTGAACCCAAAGCTAAGCACTTCTCCCATTGCAAGAAAGATCAATCTAGTAGGCCAAACCAAACTGATAATTCGAAGAGACTTGCAAAGATAACCTATCATACATAAAAGAATTCAGAGGAGATTCAAATATTGTTCATAGATAAACTTGATCATAAACCCACAATTCATCGGATCTCGACAAACACACCGCAAAAGAAGATTACATCGAATAGATCTCCAAGAAGATCGAGGAGAACATGGTATTGAGATCCAAAGAGAGAGAAGAAGCCATCTAGCTAATAACTATGGACCCGAAGGTCTGGGGTAAACTACTCACACATCATCGGAGAGGCTATGGTGTTGATGTAGAAGCCCTCCGTGATCAATGCCCCCTCCAGCGGAGCGCCGGAAAAGGCCCCAAGATGGGATCTCACGGGTACAGAAGGTTGCGGCGGTGGAAATAGGGTTTTGACCTGTATTTGATGTTTCCAAGGTATATGGGTATATATAGGCGAAAGAGGTCGGCCAGGGGAGCCACGAGGGGCCCACGAGAGTGGAGGGCGCGCCCAGGGGGGTAGGCGCGCCCCCCTGCCTCATGCCCTCCTTGGTGCTTTCTTGACTTGTACTCCAAGTCCTCTGGATCATGTTCGTTCTCGAAATCACGTTCCCGAAGGTTTCATTCCATTTGGACTCCGTTTGATATTCCTTTTCTGCGAAATACTGAAATAGGCAAAAAAAACAGCAATCTGGGCTGGGCCTTCGGTTAATAGGTTAGTCCCAAAAATAATATAAAAGTGCATAATAAAGCCCATTAAACATCCAAAACAGAATATAATATAGCATGGAACAATAAAAAATTATAGATACGTTGGAGACGTATCAAGCATCCCCAAGCTTAATTCCTGCTCGTCCTCGAGTAGGTAAATGATAAAAACAGAAATTTTGATGTGGAATGCTACTTAGCATAATTTTCAATGTAGTTCTTCTTATTGTGGCATGAATGTTCAGATTCGATATGATTCAAGATAAAAGTTTAATGTTGACATAAAAACAATAATACTTCAAGCATGCTAATCAAGCAATTATGTCTTATCAAAATAACATAGCCAAAGCAAGTTATCCCTAGAAAACCATATAGTCTGGCTATGCTCCATCTTCACCACACAAAATATTCATATCATGTACAACCCCGGTTTTAGCCAAGCAATTGGTTCATACTTTTTAATGCGCTTTAGCCTTTTCAACCTTTACACAATACATGAGCGCAAGCCATGTATATAGCACTATGGTGGAATAAGGTATAATGATAGGGGTTATGTGGGAAGACAAAAAGGAGAAAGTCTCACATCAACGAGGCTAATCAACGGGCTATGGAGATGCCCATCAATTGATGTCAATGCAAGGAGTAGGGATTGCCATGCAACAGATGCACTAGAGCTATAAGTGTATGAAAGCTCAACAAAAGAAACTAAGTGGGTGTGCATCCAACTTGCTTGCTCACGAAGACCTCGGGCATTTGAGGAAGCCCATCATTGGAATATACAAGCCAAGTTCTATAATGAAAATTCCCACTAGTATATGAAAGTGACAAAATGAGAGACTCTCTATCATGAAAATCATGGTGATACATTGAAGCACAAGTGTGGTAAAAGGATAGTAACATTGTCCCTTCTCTCTTTTTCTCTCATTTTTCTTTTATTTGGGCCTTTTCTCTCTCTTTTTTCCTGGCCTATTTTTTTTAGCCCGGAGTCTCATCCCGACTTGTGCGGGAATCATAGTCTCCATCATCCTTTCCTCACTTGGGACAATGCTCTAATAATGATGATCATCACACTTTTATTTACTTACAACTCAAGAATTACAACTCAATACTTAGAACAATATATGACTCTATATGAATGCCTCCGGCGGTGTACCGGGATATGCAATGAATCAAGAGTGACATGTATGAAAGAATTATGAACAGTGTCTTTGCCACAAATACGATGTCAACTACATGATCATGCAAAGCAATATGACAATGATGGAGCGTGTCATGATAAACGGAACGGTGGAAAGTTGCTTGGCAATATATCTCGGAATGGCTATGTAAATGCCATAATAGGTAGGTATGGTGGCTGTTTTGAGGAAGATATAAGGAGGTTTATGTGTGATAGAGCATATCATATCACGGGGTTTGGATGCACCGGCGAAGTTTGCACCAACTCTCAAGGTGAGAAAGGGCAATGCACGGTACCGTAGAGGCTAGAAAATTGCGGAAAGGTAAGTGTGCGTATAATCCATGGACTCACATTAGTCATAAAGAACTCATATACTTATTGCAAAAGTTTACTTGACCTCGAAGCATAGTACTACTACGCATGCTCCTAGGGGAAGGGTTGGTAGGAGTTAACCATCGCGCGATCCCGACCGCCACACAAAGGATGACAATCAACAAATACTTCATGCTCCGACTTCGTTACATAACGGTTCACCATACGTGCGTGCTACGGGAATCACAAACTTCAACACAAGTATTTCTCAATTTCTCAATTACTCAACTAGCACAACTATGATATTACCACCTTTATATCTCAAAACAATTATCAAGCATCAAATCTCTCATGATATTATAATTAAGCAAATTGCCATGCTGTTTGTAGGACTCTCAAAATAATATAAGTGAAGCATGAGAGAACAATAGTTTCTATAAAACAAATCCACCACCGTGCTCTAAAAGATATAAGTGAAGCACTAGAGCAAAAACTATATAGCTCAAAAGATATAAGTGAAGCACATAGAGTATTCTAATAAATTCCGATTCATGTGTGTCTCTCTCAAAAGGTGTGTACAGAAAGGATGATTGTCGTAAACTAAAAAGCAAAGACTAAAATCATACAAGACGCTCCAAGCAAAACACATATCATGTGGTGAATAAAAATATAGCTCCAAGTAAAGTTACCGATGGAAGTAGACGAAAGAGGGGATGCCTTCCGGGGCATCCCCAAGCTTTGGCTTTTTGGTGTCCTTTGATTATCTTGGGGTGCCATGGGAATATCCAAGCTTAGGCTCTTGCCACTCCTTGTTCCATAATCCATCAAATCTTTTACCCAAAACTTGAAAACTTCACAACACAAAACTTAGCAGAAAATCTCGTGAGCTCCGTTAGCGAAAGAAAACAAAACATCACTTCAAGGTACTGTAATGAATTCATTCTTTATTTATATTGGTGTTAAACCTACTGTATTCCAACTTCTCTATGGTTTATAAACTATTTTACTAGCCATAGATTCATCAAAATAAGCAAACAACACACGAAAAACAGAATCTGTCAAAAACAGAACAGTCTGTAGTAATCTGTAACTAACGCAAACTTCTGTAACTCAAAAAATTCTACCAAAATACGACGACCTAGACAATTTGTTTATTGATCAGAAGCAATTGTAATCAATATTTTATCACGTTCTGGTGATTTTTAACAATTGTTTTCGTGAACAGAAAGTTTCTGGAATTTTCAGCAAGATCAAATAACTATCGTCCAAGAAGATCTTGTAGGTTTAACTTGGCACAAACACTAATTAAACATAAAAACAAATCTAACCAGAGACTAAACAAATTATTTATTACTAAACAGAAGCACAAAGCAAAAAACTAAAATAAAATTGGGTTGCCTCCCAACAAGCGCTATCGTTTAACGCCCCTAGCTAGGCATAAAAGCAAGGATAGATCTAGGTATTGCCATCTTTGGTAGGTAATCCATAAGTGGCTCTCATAATAGATTCATAAGGTAATTTTATTTTCTTTAAATTGTTCCATGCCCTTCTTTAATGGAAATTGGAATCTAATATTCCCTTCCTTCATATCAATAATTGCACCAATCGTTCTAAGGAAAGGTCTACCAAGAATAATAGGACAGGAAGGATTGCAATCAATATCAAGAACGATGAAATCTACGGGCACATAGTTCCTATTTGCAACAATAAGAACATCATTAATTCTTCCCATAGGTTTCTTAATAGTGGAATCCGCAAGATGCAAATTTAAAGAGCAATCATCAAATTCATAGAAGCCTAGAATATCACATAAAGTTTTGGGAATCGTGGAAACACTAGCGCCCAAATCACACAAGGCATTGCATTCATAATCTTTAATTTTAATTTTAATAGTAGGTTCCCACTCATCATAAAGTTTTCTAGGGATAGAAACTTCTAATTCAAGTTTTTCTTCATAAGATTACATCAAAGCATCAACGATATGTTTAGTAAAAGCTTTATTTTGACTATAAGCATGAGGAGAATTTAGCACGGATTGCAACAAGGAAATACAATCTATCAAAGAGCAATTATCATAATTAAATTCCTTGAAATCGCAATAGTAAGTTTATTGTCATCAAGAGTTTTAACCTCTTCAATCTCACTTTTATCAAGATTCATATTAGAGAACAAAGATTTGATAGGAGACACATCAATCACTTTTAGATCTTCATCATTATTCTCATAGAAACTAGAAGAACACGTTTTCACAAAGCAATCTTTTCTTGCACGCATTCTAGCGGTTCTTTCTTTGCACTCATCAATGGAAATTCTCATGGCTTTGAGAGACTCGTTGATATCATGCTTAGGTGGGATAGATCCAAGTTTCAAAGAATCAACATCAAGGGAAATTCTATCAACATTCCTAGCCAATTCATCAACTTTAAGCAATTTTTCTTCAAGCAAAGCATTGAAATTCTTTTGTGAATTCATAAACTCCTTAACACTAGTCTCAAATTCAGAGGGCATCTTATTAAAATTTCCATAAAAATTGTTGTAGGAATTACCATAATTATTAGAGGAATTACTAGGGAATGGCCTAGGATTAAAGTTTCCTCTATACGCGTTGTTACCAAAATTATTCCTACCAACAAAATTCAGATCCATAGATTCATTATTATTCTCAATCAAAGTAGACAAAGGCATATCATTAGGATCAGAAGAAACACTTTTAGTATCAAATAATTTCATAAGTTCGACCATCTTTCCACTCAAAACATTAATTTCTTCAATCGCATGAACTTTTTTAGTGGTAGATCTTTCGGTGTGCCATTGAGCATAATTAACCATAATATTATCTAGGAGTTTGGTAGCTTCTCCTAAAGTAATTTCCATAAAAGTGCCTCCCGCGGCCGAATCTAAAAGATTTCTAGAAGCAAAATTCAATTCGGCATAAAAATTTTGTATAATCATCCAAAGATTCAAATCATGAGTAGGGAAATTAAGTATCATTAATTTCATCCTCTCCCAAGCTTGTGCAACATGTTCATGATCGAGTTGCTTAAAATTCATGATATCGTTTCTAAGAGAGATGATTTTAGCGGGAGGAAAATACTTAGAGATAAAAGCATCTTTGCACTTATTCCATGAATCAATACTATTTTTAGGCAAAGATGAAAACCAGGCTTTAGCACGATCTCTAAGTGAAAAAGGAAATAACTTCAATTTAACAATATCATTCTACACATCTTTCTTCTTTTGCATGTCGCACAAATCAACAAAGCTATTTAGATGGGTAGCGGCATCTTCACTAGGAAGGCCGGCGAATTGATCTTTCATGACAAGATTCAACAAAGCAGCATTGATTTCACAAGATTCAGCATAGTAAGAGGAGCAATCGGAGTGCTAAGAAAATCATTGTTGTTGGTATTGGTGAAGTCACACAATTTAGTATTATCTTGAGCCATCGTGACAAACAAGCAATCCAACGCACAAGCAAACAAGAAGCAAGCGCAAAAGAAGCGAACGGAAAAGAGTAGGCAAATAAAATGACAAGGGTGAAGTGGGGGAGAGGAAAACGAGAGGCAAATGGCAAATAATGTAATGCGACGGATAAGGGTTTGTGATGGGTACTTGGTATGTCGGCGCCAGAAATGACTCGTTGACAGGAATCAAATCTTGACTTGACTTGGCGCAAATCTCCCCGACAACGGCGCCAGAAATCCTTCTTGCTACCTCTTGAGCACTGCATTGGTTTTCCCTTGAAGAGGAAAGGGTGATGCAGTAAAGTAGCGTAAGTATTTCCCTCAGTTTTTGAGAACCAAGGTATCAATCCAGTAGGAGATCACGCTCAAGTCCCACGCACCTACACAAACAAATAAGAACCTCGCAACCAACGCAATAAAGGGGTTGTAAATCCCTTCACGGTCACTTACGAGAGTGAGATCTGATAGATATGATAAGATAATATTTTTGGTATTTTTATAATAAAGAGAAAATAAAGATGCAAAGTAAAATAAACGGCAGTAGAAATGGCTAAGTGTTGGAAGATTAATATGATGGAAAATAGACCCGGGGGCCATAGGTCTCACTAGTGGCTTCTCTCAAGAGCATAAGTATTACGGTGGATAAACGAATTACTGTCGAGCAATTGATAGAATTGAGCATAGTTATGAGAATATCTAGGTATGATCATGTATATAGGCATCACGTCCGCGACAAGTAGACCGAAACGATTCTTCATCTACTACTATTACTCCACACATTGACCGCTATCCAGCATGCATCTAGAGTATTAAGTTCATAAGAACAGAGTAATGCTTTAAGTAAGATGACATGATGTAGAGGGATAAACTCACGCAATATGATATAAACCCCATCTTTTTATCCTCGATAGCAACAATACAATACGTGTCGTTTCCCTTGCTGTCACTGGGATCGAGCACCACAAGATTGAACCCAAAGCTAAGCACTTCTCCCATTGCAAGAAAGATCAATCTAGTAGGCCAAACCAAACTGATAATTCGAAGAGACTTGCAAAGATAACCAATCATACATAAAAGAATTCAAAGGAGATTCATATATTGTTCATAGATAAACTTGATCATAAACCCACAATTCATCGGATCTCGACAAACACACCGCAAAAGAAGATTACATCGAATAGATCTCCAAGAAGATCGAGGAGAACATGGTATTGAGATCCAAAGAGAGAGAAGAAGCCATCTAGCTAATAACTATGGACCCGAAGGTCTAAGGTAAACTACTCACACATCATCGGAGAGGCTATGGTGTTGATGTAGAAGCCCTCCGTGATCAATGCCCCCTCCGGCGGAGCGCCGGAAAAGGCCCCAAGATGGGATCTCACGGGTACAGAAGGTTGCGGCGGTGGAAATAGGGTTTTGGCTCCGTATCTGATGTTTCCAGGGTATATGGGTATATATAGGCGAAAGAGGTCGGTCAGGGGAGCCACGAGGGGCCCACGAGGGTGGAGGGCGCGCCCAGGGGGGTAGGGGCGCCCCCCTGCCTTGTGCCCTCCTCGGTGCTTTCTTGACTTGTAACCCAAGTCCTCTGGATCACGTTCATTCTGGAAATCACGTTCCCGAAGGTTTCATTCCGTTTGGACTTCATTTGATATTCCTTTTCTGCGAAATACTGAAATAGGCAAAAAAACAGCAATCTGGGCTGGGCCTTCGGTTAATAGGTTAGTCCCAAAAATAATATAAAAGTGCATAATAAAGCCCATTAAACATCCAAAACAGAATATAATATAGCATGGAACAATCAAAAATTATAGATACGTTGGAGACGTATCACCGAGATGGGATTGCAAACTCTTTGTTTTCCTTCGTAATGTTTCGGTCCAACCGAGATGAGCGATCGGTCCTACCGAGTTCGCAATGCAAACTCTCTGTTTCCCTTCCATAACGTTTCGGTCTCACCGAAATGAGCGATTCGGGCCCACCGAGTTTGCCCGACCAACTCTCTGTTTGCATATTACAGAAATTGGTCCCACTGAGTTTGTGTAATCGGTCTCACCGAGATTACGTTATGCCCTAACCCTAATGAAATCGGTCCCACAGAGTTGACATGTCGGTCCCACCGAAAAACCTAACGTTCACATTTTGAACTGAATCGGTCCGACCGAGTTTTCTGAATCGGTCCCACCGAGTTTGGTGAATTGTGTGTAACGGTTAGATTTTGTGTGGAGGCTATATATACCCCTCCACCCACTCTTCATTCATGGAGAGAGCCATCAGAACATGCCTACACTTCCAACATACATTTTCTGAGAGAGAACCACCTACTCATGTGTTGAGATCAAGATATTCCATTCCTACCACATAAACCTTGATCTCTAGCCTTCTCCAAGTTGCTTTCCACTCAAATCTTCTTTCCACCAAATCCAAATCCGTGAGAGAGAGTTGAGTGTTGGGGAGACTATCATTTGAAGAACAAGAGCAAGGAGTTCATCATCAACACACCATCTATTACCTTTTGGAGAGTGGTGTCTCCTAGATTGGTTAGGTGTCACTTGGGAGCCTCCGTCAAGATTGTGGAGTTGAACCAAGGAGTTTGTATGGGCAAGGAGATCGCCTACTTCGTGAATATCTACCATAGTGAGGCAAGTCCTTCATGGGCGATGGCCATGGTGGGATAGACAAGGTTGCTTCTTCATGGACCCTTCATGGGTGGAGCCCTCCGTGGACTCGTGCAACTGTTACCCTTCGTGGGTTGAAGTCTCCATCAACATGGATGTACAATAGCACCACCTATCGGAACCACGGAAAAAATCTCCGCGCCTACATTGTGTTTGCTCCCTCCAAACTCCTCCCTTTACCTTCATATGCAAAGTTTTACATTCCGCTGCTATACTCTTAGACTTGCATGTGTAGGTTGATTGCTTGACTTGTGCTAAGTTGCTAAAATCTGCCAAGACTTAAAATTGGGAAAAGGCTAGATTTTTAATTGGTCAAGTAGTCTAATCACCCCCCCCTCTAGACATACTTTCGATCCTACACTCATACCTAGTTCAATCTCGTTACCGGCAAGTTTCTTTACTCGTTCCGTAATGCATCATCCCGCAACTAACTCATTAGTCACATTGCTTGCAAGGATTATAGTGATGTGCATTATCGAGAGGGCCCAGAGATACCTCTCCGATACTCGGAGTGACAAATCCTAATCTCGATCTATGCCAACCCAACAAACACCTTCGGAGACACCTGTAGAGCATCTTTATAATCACCCAGTTACGTTGTGACATTTGATAGCACACAAGGTGTTCCTCCGGTATTCGGGAGTTGCATAATCTAGTCAGAGGAATATGTATAAGTCATGAAGAAAGCAATAGCAATAAAACTTAACGACCCTTATGCTAAGCTAACGGATGGGTCTTGTCCATCACATCATTCTCCTAATGATGTGATCCCATTCATCAAATGATAACACATGTCTATGGTCAGGAAACTTAACCATCTTTGATTAACGAGCTAGTCAAGTAGCATACTAGGGACACTTTGTTTTGTCTATGTATTCACACATGTATCAAGTTTCCGGTTAATACCATTCTACCATGAATAATAAACATTTATCATGATATAAGGAAATATAAAATAACAACTTTATTATTGCCTCTAGGGCATATTTCCTTCAGCTTCGGGCGGAGCTGGCTTGTTGATGTATCTTGGTAGTCGGTCTCTTCAGGCGTGTTTGAGAGGTCGCCGTGCCTCGCTTTGTCTTCCTGAAGTTGGAGCCGTTGAGGAGGGGCCCTTGCAGTGATGATGACACGAGACAGGTGGTCGACTCTGGCGCAGGCTCGGCGCAAGCCCAACGCTTTTCTCCTGCAATGCTCGTCGACAGAGTCTGAGCTGCCTGGTCGCCGGCGCATGTGGCTGACTGTTTCACATCGACCAACTCAGGCCTCGACGCTTGTTTGTGGTGAGGGCTTCTTCGGTGGTCGTCGATGGAGGATTCGAAGTCACCCTCGCGGAGGCGTGATGATGATGACGCCAGGTTGCAACCTCGACGACGCTTTTCCCCTCGGCGGCGTGTGTGCATTCTTGTGTGGGTTGCCAGGTCACCCTGTGTGCTTGTTTTTGCGGGTGTGTTATGACAGTTTTTGCTTGGTTTTTCGTTAATTAACCGGGAAATTCTCTTTGACCTATTTTAATGAATCAAGCCCTAAGGGATCGCCTTTCAAAAAAAATCTCAGGAAAAAATGCAATTTTTTCGACAAAGGGTGAATTTATTGGTTCAAATGGAGCATCAAGAGGATACATACACGATGAGCACACCCGGCCTTTGCATAGCTAGGATTCACACAACCAACACCAACACACGCACACAAGAACACGCCAACAAATAGCAAAGTCATATAAGACCAAAGCTATGCGTAGGCGCGAAAAAAACCCTAAAGCGATCGAATCCACAATCAGCAAACTACATCAATGACCATTGAAGGAAATATGCCCTAGAGGCAATAATAAAGTTATTATTTATTTCCTTATTTCATGATAAATGTTTATTATTCATGCTAGAATTGTATTAACCGGAAACTTAGTACATGTGTGAATACATAGATAAACAGAGTGTCACTAGTATGCCTCTACTTGACTAGTGATACGTCTCCAATGTATCTATAATTTATGAAGTATTCATGCTATTATATTATCCATCTTGGATGTTTTATGGGCTTTACTATGCACTTTTATATTATTTTTGGGACTAAGCTATTGACCCAGAGCCCAGTGCCAGTTCCTGTTTTTTCCCTTGTTTCAGAGTTTCGAAGAAAAGGAATATCAAATGGAGTCGAAACGGAATGAAACCTTCTGGAGAAGTTATTTTTGGAAGGAAAGCTACCCGATAGACTTGGAGTGCACGTCAGGAAAGAAACGAGGGAGCCACGAGGTACGGGGGCGTGCCCACCCCCCTAGGGCGCGCCCTCCACCCTCATGGGCCCCTCGTGGCTCCCCTAACGTACTTCTTCCTCCTAATATACCCCTATACCCTAAAACGATCGGGGAACAGAATAGATCGGGAGTTCCGCCGCCGCAAGTCTCTGTAGCCACCAAAAGTCAATCGGGACCCTGTTCCAGCACCCTGCCGGAGGGGGATCCCTCACCAGTGTCCATCTTCATCATCCCGGCGCTCTCCATGACGAGGAGGGAGTAGTTCACCCTCGGGGCTGAGGGTATGTACCAGTAGCTATGTGTTTGATCTCTCTCTCTCTCTCGTGTTCTTGATTTGGCACGATCTTGATGTATCGCGAGCTTTTCTATTATAGTTGGATCTTATGATGCTTCTCCCCCCTCTACTCTCTTGTAATGGATTGAGTTTTCCCTTTGAAGTTATCTTCTCGGATTGAGTCTTTAATGATTTGAGAACACTTGATGTATGTCTTGCCGTGCGTATCTGTGGTGACAATGGGATATCACGTGATTCACTTGATGTATGTTTTGGTGATCAACTTGCGGGTTCCGCCCATGAACCTATGCATAGGGGTTGGCACACGTTTTCGTCTTGATTCTCTGGTAGAAACTTTGGGGCACTCTTTGAGGTTCTATGTGTTGGTTGAATAGACGAATCTGAGATTGTGTGATGCATATCGTATAATCATACCCACGGATACTTGAGGTGACATTGGAGTATCTAGGTGACATTAGGGTTTTGGTTGATGTGTGTCTTAAGGTGTTATTTTACTACGAACTCTAGGGCTGTTTGTGACACTTATAAGAATAGCCCAACGGATTGATTGGAAAGAATAACTTTGAGGTGGTTTCGTACCCTACCATAATATCTTCGTTTGTTCTCCACTATTAGTGACTTCGGAGTGACTCTTTGTTGCATGATGAGGGATAGTTATGTGATCCAATTATGTTATTATTGTTGAGAGAACTTGCACTAGTGAAAGTATGAACCCTAGGCCTTGTTTCCTAGCATTGCAATACCGTTTACGCTCACTTTTATCGCTTGTTACCTTGCTGTTTTTATATTTTCAGATTAGAAAAACCTATATCTACCATCCATATTGCACTTGTATCACCATCTCTTCGCTGAACTAGTGCACCTATACAATTTACCATTGTATTGGGTGTGTTGGGGACACAAGAGACTCTTTGTTATTTGGTTGCAGGGTTGCTTGAGAGAGACCATCTTCATCCTACGCCTCCCACGGATTGATAAACCTTAGGTCATCCACTTGAGGGAAATTTGCTACTGTCCTACAAACCTCTGCACTTGGAGGCCCAACAACGTCTACAAGAAGAAGGTTCCCTAGTAGACATCAACCAACTCGTTGAATCAAAGATGGTTAAGTTTCCTAGCCATAGACATGAGTTGTCATTTGATTAACGGGATCACATCATTAGAGAATGATGTGATTGACTAGACCCATTCCGTTAGCTTAGCATTTGATCGTATAGTATATTGCTATTGCTTTCTTCATGACTTATACATGTTCCTATGACTATGAGATTATGCAACTCCCGAATATTGGAGGAACACTTTGTGTGCTACCAAACGTCACAACGTAACTGGGTGATTATAAAGGTGCTCTACAGGTGTCTCTGATGGTACTTGTTGAGTTGGCATAGATCAAGATTAGGATTTGTCACTCCGATTGTCGGAGAGGTATCTCTGGGCCCACTCGGTAATGCACATCACTATAAGCCTTGCAAGCAATGTGACTAATGAGTTAGTTGCGGGATGATCCATTACGGAACGAGTAAAGAGACTTGCCGGTAACGAGATTGAACCAGGTATTAAGATACCGACGATCGAATCTCGGGCAAATAACATACCGATGACAAAGGGAACAACATATGTTGTTATGCGGTTTGACCGATAAAGAGCATTGATGTCTACTATGCAACCTTCTTCTTGTAGACGTTGTTGGGCCTCCAAGTGCAGAGGTTTGTAGGATAGTAGCAAATTTCCCTCAAGTGGATGACCTAAGATTTATCAATCCATGGGAGGCGTAGGATGAAGACGGTCTCTCTCAAACAACCCTGCAACCAAATAACAAAGAGTCTCTTGTGTCCCCAACACACCCAATACAATGGTAAATTGTATAGGTGCACTAGTTCGGCGAAGAGATGGTGATACAAGTGCAATATGGATGATAGATATAGGTTTTTTAATCTGAAAATATAAAAACAGCAAGGTAACAAGTGGTAAAAGTGAGCACAAACGGTATTGCAATGCGTTGAAACAAGGCCTAGGGTTCATACTTTCACTAGTGCAAGTTCTCTCAACAATAATAACATAACTGGATCATATAACTATCCCTCAACATGCAGAAAAGAGTCACTCCAAAGTCACTAATAGCGGAGAACAAACGAAGAGATTATTGTAGGGTACGAAACCACCTCAAAGTTATCCTTTCTAATCGATCTACTCAAGAGTCCGTAGTAAAATAACACGAAGCTATTCTTTCCGTTCGATCTATCATAGAGTTCATACTAGAATAACACCTTAAGATACAAATCAACCAAAACCCTAATGTCACCTAGATACTCCAATGTCACCTCAAGTATCCGCGGGCATGATTATACGATATGCATCACACAATCTCAGATTCATCTATTCAATCCAACACAAAGTACTTCAAAGAGTGCCCCAAAGTTTCTACCGGAGAGTCAAGATGAAAACGTGTGCCAACCCCTATGCATAGATTCCCAAGGTCACGGAACCCGCAAGTTGATCACCAAAACATACATCAAGTGAATCAATAGAATACCCCATTGTCACCACGGGTATCCCACGCAAGACATACATCAAGTGTTCTCAAATCCTTAAAGACTCAATCCGATAAGATAACTTCAAAGGGAAAACTCAATCCATTACAAGAGAGTAGAGGGGGAGAAACATCATAAGATCCAACTATAATAGCAAAGCTCGCGATACATCAAGATCGTGCCAAATCAAGAATAAGAGAGAGAGAGAGAGAGAGAGAGAGAGAGAGAGAGAGATCAAACGCGTAGCTACTGGTACATACCCTTAGCCCCGAGGGTGAACTACTCCCTCCTCGTCATGGAGAGCGCCGAGATGATGAACATGGCCACTGGTGAGGGATCCCCCCCCCCGGGGGGCAGGGTGCCGGAACAGGGTCCCGATTGATTTTTGGTGGCTACAGAGGCTTGCGGCGGCAGAACTCCCTATCTATTCTGTTCCCCGATGGTTTTAGGGTATTTTGTGATATATAGGCGAAAGAAGTCGGTCAGGGGAGCCACGTGTTGGGTTTCGTAGTAATTTCAAAAATTTCCTACGCTCACACAAGATCATGGTGATGTATAGCAACGAGAGGGAGAGTGTGTCCACGTACCCTCGTAGACCGTAAGCGAAAGCGTTATGACAACGCGGTCGATGTAGTCGTACGTCTTCACGATCCGACCGATCAACGGTTGATGTAGTCGTACGTCTTCACGATCCGACCGATCAAGTACCGAACGTACGGCACCTCCGAGTTCTGCACACGTTCAGCTCGATGACGTCCCTCGAACTCCGATCCAGCCGAGTGTTGAGGGAGAGTTTCGTCAACACAACGGAGTGGTGACGATCTTGATGTTCTACCGACGCAGGGCTTCGCCTAAGCACCGCTACAGTATTATCGAGGTGGATTATGGTGGAGGGGGGCACCGCACACGGCTAAAAGATCAAATCAATTGTTGTGCCAAGAGGTGCCCCCCTGCCCCTGTATATAAAGGACCAAGGGAGGAGGAGGCCGGCCCTAGGAGGGTGTGCACCAAGTGTGGAGTCCTACTAGGACTCCCTAGTCCTAGTAGGATTCCACCTCCCACATGGAATAGGAAAAAGGGAAGGGAAAAGGAGAAGGAAGGAAGGGGGCGCCCCCCCTCCCTAGTCAAATTCGGACCAGTCCATGGGGAGGGGTGTGGCCACCCTTTGAGGCCTCTCTCTCCTTTCCCGTATGGCCCATTAAGGCCCAATACGAATTCCCGTAACTCTCCGGTACTCCGAAAAATACCCGAATCACTCGGAACCTTTCCGATGTCCGAATATAGTCGTCCAATATATCGATCTTTACGTCTCGACCATTTCGAGACTCCTCGTCATGTCCCCGATCTCATCTGGGACTCCGAACTACCTTCGGTACATCAAACCACATAACTTATAGTACAAATTGTCATCGAACTTTAAGCGTGCGGACCCTACGGGTTCGAGAACTATGTAGACATGACCGAGACCCCTCTCTTGTTAATAACCAATAGTGGAACCTGGATGTTCATATTGGCTCCCACATATTCTACGAAGATCTTTATCGGTCAAACCGCATAACAACATACGTTGTTCCCTTTGTCATCGGTATGTTACTTGCCCGAGATTCGATCGTCGGTATCTCAATACCTAGTTCAATCTCGTTACCGGCAAGTCTCTTTACTCGTTCCGTAATACATCATCCCGCAACTAACTCATTAGCTGCAATGCTTGCAAGGCTTATAGTGATGTGCATTACCGAGAGGGCCCAGAGATACCTCTCCGACAATCAGAGTGACAAATCCTAATCTCGAAATACGCCAACCCAACAAGTACCTTTGGAGACACCTGTAGAGCACCTTTATAATCACCCATTTACGTTGTGACGTTTGGTAGCACACAAAGTGTTCCTCCGGTAAACGGGAGTTGCATAATCTCATAGTCATAGGAACATGTGTAAGTCATGATGAAAGCAATAGCAGAATACTAAACGATCGTGTGCTAAGCTAACGGAATGGGTCAAGTCAATCACGTCATTCTCCTAATGAGGTGATCCCATTAATCAAATGACAACTCATGTATATGGCTAGGAAACATAACCATCTTTGATCAACGAGCTAGTCAAGTAGAGGCATACTAGTGACATACTGTTTGTCTATGTATTCACACAAGTATTATGTTTCCGGTTAATACAATTCTAGCATGAATAATAAACATTTATCATGATATAAGGAAATAAATAATAACTTTATTATTGCCTCTAGGGAATATTTCCTTCACCACGAGGGGCCCACGAGGGTGGAGGGCGCGCCCAGGGGGGTGGGCGCGCCCCCTGCCTCGTGGCCTCCTCGAAGCTTCCCTGA
Organism: Aegilops tauschii subsp. strangulata; assembly: GCF_002575655.3. Classification (NCBI taxonomy): domain Eukaryota; kingdom Viridiplantae; phylum Streptophyta; class Magnoliopsida; order Poales; family Poaceae; genus Aegilops; species Aegilops tauschii. The sequence continues at coordinate 583,149,814 of NC_053041.3, forward strand.
CTTCAGCTCCATGTCTCCTGGATTGCTTCCGTTCCAAAAATAACTCTCCCGAAGGTTTCATTCCGTTTGGACTCCGTTTGATATTCCTTTTCTGTGAAACACTAAAACAAGGGAAAAAACAGAAACTGGCACTGGGCTCTGGCTTAATAGGTTAGTCCCAAAAATAATATAAAAGTGCATAGTAAAGCCCATTAAACATCCAAGATGGATAATATAATAGCATGAATACTTCATAAATTATAGATACGTTGGAGACGTATCAGCATCCCCAAGCTTAATTCCTGCTCGTCCTCGAGTAGGTAAATGATAAAAGAAATAATTTATGAATTGTGAATGCTAGCAGGTGCATAAGTTTGATCAATGATAATTTCAATCACCTTTTCTAGCATCATTATATGTCATAAAAGTAACAAGCTATTCACATGTTAAAGTATAGATCATAAACTTTCTTGAAAACTAACAAACCGTGTTATTAGTCATCAAACAATTACAATTCATCTTATTTTCAGGAAGAGTTTATGTCAGAGATTTGATTTAGCAAACTTCACATACTCAACTATCATTTAGTCTTCCATGATTGCTATCACTCAAAGCATATTTTTAGAACAAATAGCATTCATCGAACACAGAGAAAGATAGGGGCTTAACGTTTCGCCTCCCAACCTTTTACCTCAAGGGTAATGTCAACAATAATAATTCATGATCAAATATATTTGAATGGCCATATATGCTTAGATCTTTCTCCACCACATGATGCTTGCCAACTAAAGAGTAGGTTGGAATGAGAAGGAATACTACTGACTCTTGCATAAAAGTAAAAGATAGGCCCTTCGCAGAGGGAAGCAGGGATTTGCAGAGGTGCCAGAGCTTGAAGCTAAAACAGAGATGAAAATAATTTTGAGAGGTATGCTTTCATTGTCAACATAACAACCAAGAGTTCCCAATATCTTTCATACTACATACATTACAGGCGGTTTCCACGCAGAAAGGTAAAGTTTTTACTCCCCCTCCACCAACATTCACACTCCATGGCTTGTCCGAAACAACGGGTGCCGTCCAACTATCAACATTCCTGGGGGAGTTTTGTTTAAATTATTTGCGAATTTGTTTTTGATCTTTTGATCATAGGACTGGGCATCCCAGTTACCAGCCATTTTCTCGTGAATGACGAGCGGAGTCCACTCATCGTGAGAATAACCCACCTAGCATGGAAGATACTGACAGCCCCTAGTCGCTACATGAGCGATTCGGGCATACAAAACAGATTATTATTTGAAGGTTTAGAGTTTGGCACATGCAAATTTACTTGGAACGGCAGGTAAATACCGCATATAGGTAGATATGGTGTACACTCATGGAAGGAACTTGGTTCAAGGATTTTGGATGCACAAGCAGTATTCCCGCTTAGTACAGATATTTTGGCTAGCAAAGGATTCTAAATAGCAAGCACCACATGTTAGAGGATCCATAACAGTATAACTTCTATACAAATATACCCAAGCATAACTCATTATGTTGTCTTCCTTGTCCAATTTCAACTAATTTGCTCAGGTTTGAAAATAATTAATGGGGCTCACAATCATAGAAGATGTCCAAGATAGTATATTTATATGTGAAATCTCTCTTCCTTCAATATTCTTTCATGAATTGTTCAAGTGACCAATACAATGTTTGCTAACCTTCAAAAACTTTACCACCCCTACTTCTTCTATGTGAAGGCATTACTCCCCATGGGAAAGGCATATGAAACATATATAATTTCAGATATATGACATTCAAATCATTCAACTATTTACTCATAGGATATAAGTGAAGCACACGAGTAAATGACAAACTACTCCAAAAAGATATAAGTGAAGATCAATGAGTAGTTAAATAATTATGTAGCTATGTGAAGACTCTCCCTCATTTAAGAATTTCAGATCTTGGGATATTATTCAAACAGCAAGCAAAACAAAATAAAACGACATTTCAAGGATAGCACTGATCATGTGAAGAAGCAAAAAACTTAGGCTCAACCGATACTAACCGATAATTGTTGAAGAAGAAAGGTGGGATGCCTACCGAGGCATCCCCAAGCTTAGATGCTTGAGACTTCTTGAAATATTATCTTGGGGTGCCTTGGGCATCCCCAAGCTTGAACTTTTGTGTCTCCTTAATTCCTTTTATATCACGGTTTCCTAAATCTTGAAAGCTTCATCCACACCAAACTCAACAAGAACTCATGAGATAAGTTAGTATAAACCAATGCAAAAACCTTATCATTCTCTACAGTAGCAAATCACAAAAATTATTATTCAATGTTTCATACTAAATTTCTCTGCATATTTAATGCTCCTATCCTCAAAGAGAATCATTAAACAAGCAGACATATGCAAACAATGCAAACATAACAGCAATCTGCCAAAACAGTATAGTCTGTAAAGAATGCAAGATTCATCATACTTCCCTAACTCCAAACATTATGAAATTCAACCACACTGTAGAAAATTTATCAGATCTTATTATGCAAAAAAATTCAACATTTTATCACATTCTTACTTTTCTAGGGAATTTTTGCAACAGCGGTAAACTTTCTGTTTTGAAACAGCAACATGTATACTTGCAAAATAAGCATAGTAAAAGCTATCCTTGAAATTTTTATTGAAACTAGAGATGAAAAACATTATTCTAAATAACAGCAAGCAAATACTAACAAAATAAAATGACGCTCCAAGCAAAACACATATCATGTGGTGAATAAAAATACAGCTCCAAGTAAAGTTACCGATGAACGAAGACGAAGGAGGGGATGCCATCCGGGGCATCCCCAAGCTTAGGCTCTTGGCTGTCCTTGAATATTACCTTGGGGTGCCTTGGGCATCCCCAAGCTTATGCTCTTGCCACTCCTTATTCCATAGTCCATCGAATCTTTACCCAAAACTTGAAAACTTCACAACACAAAACTTAACAGAAAACTCGTAAGCTCCGTTAGTATAAGAAAATAAATCACCACTTAGGTACTGTTGTGAACTCATTCTAAATTCATATTGGTGTAATATCTACTGTATTCCAACTTCTCTATGGTTCATACCCTCCGATACTACTCATAGATTCATCAAAATAAGCAAACAACACATAGAAAACAAAATCTGTCAAAAACAGAACAGTCTGTAGTAATCTGTATCAAACGCAAACTTCTGGAACTCAGAAAAATCTGCCAAAATAGGACAACCTAGATAATTTGATTATTGATCTACTGCAATTGGAATCAGTATTTTATAACTTTCTTGTGATTTTTAACAATTGTTTTCGTGAGAAGAAAGTTTCTGTCTTTTTCAGCAAGATCAAATAATTATCATCCAAGAAGATCCTATAGGTCTTACTTGGCACAAACACTAATTAAAACATAAAACCACATCTAACCAGAGGCTAGATGATTTATTCATTACTAAACAGGAACAAAAAGCAAGTAACAAAAATAAAATTGGGTTGCCTCCCAACAAGCGCTAACGTTTAACGCCCCTAGCTAGGCATGATGATTTCAATGATGCTCACCTAAAAGATAAGAATTGAAACATAAAGAGAGCATCATGAAGAATATGACTAGCACATTTAAGTCTAACCCACTTCCTATGCATAGGGATTTTGTGATCAAACAACTTATGGGAACAATAATCAACTAGCATAGGAAGGCAAAACAAGCAAATCTTCAAGATTTTCAACACATAGAGAGGAAACTTGATATTATTGCAATATGTAGAAGCATATGATCCTATCTCAAAATAATTTTCAGTAGCATCATGAATGAATTCAACCATATAACCAGCACATAAAGTATTATTTTCATGATCTACAAGCATAGAAAATTTACTACTCTCCACATAAGCAAATTTATTCTCATCAATAGTAGTGGGAGCAAACTCAACAAAATAACTATCATGTGAAGCATAATCCAATTGAAAATTAAAATCATGATGACAAGTTTCATGGTTATCTTTATTCTTTATAGCATGCATGTCATCACAATAATCATCATAACTAGGAGGCATGCTTTCATCATCATAAATTTGCTCATCAAAACTTGGGGGACTAAACATATCATCTTCATCAAACATAGCATCCCCAAGCTTGTGCCATTGCATATCATTCGCATCATGGGTATTTAAGGAATTCATACTAATAACATTGCAATCATGCTCATCATTCAAATATTTAGTGCCAAACATTCTAAAGCATTCTTCTTTAAGCACTTGAGCACAATTATCGGAATCCTTATTTTCACGAAAGACATTAAAAAGATGAAGCATATGAGGCACTCTCAATTCCATTTTTTGTATTTTTCTTTTCTAAACTAACTAGTGATAAAACAAGAAACTAAAAGATTCGATTGCAAGATCTAAAGATATACCTCAAGCACTCACCTCCCCGGCAACGGCGCCAGAAAAGAGCTTGATGTCTACTACGCAACCTTCTTCTTGTAGACGTTGTTGGGCCTCCAAGTGCAGAGGTTTGTAGGACAGTAGCAAATTTCCCTCAAGTGGATGACCTAAGGTTTATCAATCCGTGGGAGGCGTAGGATGAAGATGGTCTCTCTCAAACAACCCTGCAACCAAATAACAAAGAGTCTCTTGTGTCCCCAACACACCCAATACAATGGTAAATTGTATAGGTGCACTAGTTCGGCGAAGAGATGGTGATACAAGTGCAATATGGATGATAGATATAGGTTTTTGTAATCTGAAAATATAAAAACAGCAAGGTAACAAGTGGTAAAAGTGAGCACAAACGGTATTGCAATGCGTTGAAACAAGGCCTAGGGTTCATACTTTCACTATTGCAAGTTCTCTCAACAATAATAACATAACTGGATCATATAACTATCCCTCAACATGCAGCAAAGAGTCACTCCAAAGTCACTAATAGCGGAGAACGAAGAGATTATTGTAGGGTACGAAACCACCTCAAAGTTATCCTTTCTAATCGATCTACTCAAGAGTCCGTAGTAAAATAACACGAAGCTATTCTTTCCGTTCGATCTATCATAGAGTTCATACTAGAATAACACCTTAAGATACAAATCAACCAAAACCCTAATGTCACCTAGATACTCCAATGTCACCTCAAGTATCCGCGGGCATGATTATACGATATGCATCACACAATCTCAGATTCATCTTTTCAATCCAAAACAAATTACTTCAAAGAGTGCCCCAAAGTTTCTATCGGAGAGTCAAGACGAAAACGTCTGCCGACCCCTATGCATAGATTCCCAAGGTCACGGAACCCGCAAGTTGATCATCACAACATACATCAAGTGAATCAATAGAAAACCACATTGTCACCACGGGTATCCCACGCAAGACATACATCAAGTGTTCTCAAATCCTTAAAGACTCAATCCGATAAGATAACTTCAAAGGGAAAACTCAATACATTACAAGAGTAGAGGGGGAGAAACATCATAAGATCCAACTATAATAGCAAAGCTCGCGATACATCAAGATCGTGCCAAATCAAGAACACGAGAGAGAGAGAGATCAAACACATAGCTACTAGTACATAGCCTCAGCCCCGAGGGTGAACTACTCCCTCCTCGTCATGGAGAGCGCCGGGATGATGAAGATGGCCACTGGTGAGGGATCCCCCCTCCGGCAGGGTGCCGGAACAGGGTCCCGATTGATTTTTGGTGGCTACAGAGGCTTGCGGCAGCGGAACTCCCGATCTATTCTGTTCCCCGATGGTTTTAGGGTATTTTGAGATATATAGGCGAAAGAAGTCGGTCAGGGGAGCCACGAGGGTGGAGGGCGTGCCCAGGGGGGTGGGCGCGCCCCTGCCTCGTGGCCTCCTTGAAGCTTCCCTGACTTCAACTCCACGTCTCCTGGATTGCTTCCGTTCCAAAAATAACTCACCCGAAGGTTTCATTCCGTTTGGACTCCGTTTGATATTCCTTTTCTGCGAAACACTGAAATAAGGGAAAAAACAGAAACTGGCACTGGGCTCTGGGTTAATAGGTTAGTCCCAAAAATAATATAAAAGTGCATAGTAAAGCCCATTAAACATCCAAGATGGATAATATAATATCATGAATACTTCATAAATTATAGATACGTTGGAGACGTATCAATCTTCGTAGAATATGTAGGAACCAATATGAGCATCCACGTTCCGCTATTGGTTATTGACCGGAGATGAGTCTCGGTCATGTCTACATAGTTCTCGAACCCGTGGGGTCCGCACACTTAACGTTCGGTGACGATTTGTATTATGAGTTTATGTGTTTTGATGTACCGAAGGTAGTTCGGAGTCCCGGATGAGATCGGGGACATGACGAGGAGTTTCGAAATGGTCGAGGTGTAAAGATCGATATATTGGACGACTATATTCGGACATCAGAAAGGTTCCGAGTGGTTCGGGTATTTTTCGGAGTACCGTGGGAGTTACGGGAGTACGGGAGTACATATGGGCCTTAGTGGGCTTTAGGGGAAAAAGAGGAGAAGCCACGAGGGCTGGCCGCTCGCCCCCCATGGGCCTAGTCCGAATTGGACTAGGGGAGGGGCTGCGCCCCCTCTTTCCTTCTCCTCCCCCTCTCCTTCCTTCCCCCTCCTAGTGGGACTAGGAAAGGGGAGTCCTACTCCCATTAGGAGGAGGACTCCTCCTCCTGGCGCGCCCTCTAGGGCCGGCTGGCCTCCCCCCTTGCTCCTTTATATACGGGGGCAGGGGGGCACCCCAAGACACACAAGTTGATTGTTCCAAGCCGTGTGCGGTGCCCCCTCCACCATAATCCACCTCGGTCATATCGTAGTGGTGCTTAGGCGAAGCCCTGCGTCGGTAGCAATATCATCACCATTATCATGCCGTCGTGCTGACGGAACTCTCCTGTGAAGCTCTGGTGGATCGGAGTTCGTGGGACGTCATCGAGCTGAACATGTGCTGAACTCGGAGGTGCCGTACGTTTGGTACTTGGATCGGTCGGATCGTGAAGACGTTCGACTACATCAACCGCGTTGTTCTAACGCTTCCGCTTTCAGTCTACGAGGGTACGTGGACACACTCTCCCCTCTCGTTGCTATGAATCACCATGATCTTGCGTGTGTGTAGGATTTTTTTTGAAATTACTGTGTTTCCCAACAATGGCATCCGAGCCAGGTTTATGCGTAGATGTTATATGCACGAGTAGAACACAAGTGAGTTGTGGGCGATACAAGTCATATTGCTTACCAGCATGTCATACTTTGATTCGGCGGTATTGTTGGATGAAGCGGCCCGGACCGACATTACGCGTACACTTACGCGAGACTGGTTCTACCGACGTGCTTCGCACACAGGTGGCTGGCGGGTGTCAGTTCTCCAACTTTAGTTGAATCAAGTGTGGCTACGCCCGGTCCTTGTGAAGGTTAAAACAACACATACTTGACGAAAAATCGTTGTGTTTTAATGCGTAGGTAAGAACAGTTCTTGCTCAGCCCGTAGCAGCCACGTAAAACTTGCAACTACAAAGTAGAGGACGTCTAACTTGTTTTTGCAGGACATGTTGTGATGTGATATGGTCAAGACGTGATGAGATATAAATTGTTGTATAAGATGATCATGTTTTGTAAAAGTTATCGGCAACTGGCAGAAGCCTTATGGTTGTCTCTTTATTGCATAAAATGCAAGCACCATATAATTGCTTTGCTTTATCGCTATGCGATAGCAATAGTTGGAAGAGCAATAGTTGGTGACACGATCATGTGACGACACATTGATAAAGATCAAGATGATGGAGATCATGGTGTCATGCCGGTGACGATGGAGATCATGATAGTACTTTGGAGATGGAGATCAAAGGCACAAGATGGTGATGGCCATATCATGTCACATATTTTGATTGCATGTGATGTTTATCTTTTATACATCTTATTTTGCTTGTTTCGGCGGTAGCTTTATAAGATGACCCCTTACTAAAATTTCAAGGTATAAGTGTTCTCCCTGAGTATGCACCGTTGCGACAGTTCTTCGTGTTGAGACACCACGTGATGATCGGGTGTGATAAGCTCTACGTTCACATACAACGGGTGCAAGCCAGTTTTGCACACGCAGAATACTCGGGTTAAACTTGACGAGCCTAGCATATGCATATATGGCCTCGGAACACTGGAGACCGAAAGGTCGAACGTGAATCATATAGTAGATATGATCAACATAGTGATGTTCACCATTGAAAACTACTCCATCTCACGTGATGATCGGACATGGTTTAGTTGATTTGGGTCACGTGATCATTTAGATGACTCGAGGGATGTCTATCTAAGTGGGAGTTCTTAAGTAATATGATTAATTGAACTTTAATTTATCATGAACATAGTCCTGATAGTATTTGCATAACTATGTTGTAGATCAATAGCTCGCGATGTAGCTCCCCGTTTATTTTTTGATATGTTCCTAGAGAAAAATAAGTTGAAAGATGATAGTAGAAATGATGCGGACTTGGTCCGTGATCTGAGAATTATCCTCATTGCTGCACAGAAGAATTATGTCCTTGAGGCACCGCTAGGTGACAGAACTATTGCAGGAACAGATGCAGACGTTATGAACGTTTGGCAAGCTCGATATGATGACTACTTGACAGTTTAAGTGCACCATGCTTTACGGCTTAGAACCGGGACTTCAAAAATGGTTTTGAATGCCACGGAGCATATAAGATGTTCCAAGAGTTGAAACTGGTATTTCATACTCATGCTTGTGTCAAGAGGTATGAGACCTCTGACAGTACTTTGCCTATAAGATGGAGGAGAATAGCTCAACCAGTGAGCATGTGCTCAGATGGTCTGAGTACTACAATTGCTTGAATCAAGTGGGAGTTAATCTTCCAGATAAGATAGTAATTGACAAAGTTCTCTAGTCACTATCACCAAGTTAATAGAACTTCGTGATGAACTATAATATGCAAGGGATGACGAAAGTAATTCCCGAGCTCTTCGCGATGCTGAAATCGGCGAAGGTAGAAATCAAGAAAGAACATCAAGTGTTGATGGTTAACAAGATCACTAGTTTCAAGGAAAGGGCAAAGGAAAGAAGGGGAACTTCAAGAAGAACGGCAAGCAAGTTGCTGCTCAAGTGAAGAAGCCCAAGTTTGGACCTAAGCCTGAGACTGAGTGTTTCTACTACAAGGGATTAATCACTGGAAGCGGAACTACCCCAAATAATTGGCGGATAAGAAGGATGGCAAAGTGAAAAAAAGTATATTTGATATACATGTTATTGATGTGTACTATACTAGTGTTTATAGCAACCCCTAAGTATTTAATACTGGTTCAGTTGCTAAGAGTAGTAACTCGAAACGGGAGTTGCAGAATGAACAGAAACTAGTTAAGGATGAAGTGACGATGTATGTTGGAAGTGGTTCCAAGATTGATATGATCATCATCGCACACTCCCTATACTTTCGGGATTAGTGTTGAACCTAAATAAATGTTATTTGGTGTTTGCGTTAAGCATGAATATGATTTGATCATGTTTATTTAAGTCAGAGAATAATTGTTGTTCTATTTACATGAATAAAACCTTCAATAGTCATACACCCAATATGAATGCTTTATTGAATCTCGATTATAGTGATACACATATTCATAATATTGAAGCCAAAAGATGCAAAGTTAATAATGATAGTGCAACTTATTTGTGGCACTGCCGTTTGGGTCATATTGGTGTAAAGCGCATGAAGAAATTCCATGTTGATGGGCTTTTGGAATCATTGATTATGAATCACTTGGTACTTGCGAACCATGCCTCATGGGCAAGATGACTAAAACTCCGTTCTCCGGAACAATGGAATGAGCAACAGATTTGTTGGAAATCATACATACTGATGTATGTGGTCCGATGAATATTGAGGCTCGCGGCGAGTATCGTTATTTTCTGACCTTCACAGATGATTTGAGCAGATATGGGTATATCTACTTGATGAAACATAAATCTAAAACATTTGAAAAGTTCAAATAGTTTCAGAGTGAAGTGGAAAATCATCGTAACAAGAAAATAAAGTTTCTACGATCTGATCGTGGAGGAGAATATTTGAGTTACGAGTTTGGTCTTCATATGAAACAATGCGGAATAGTTTCGCAAGTCACGCCACCTGGAACACCACAGCGTAATGGTGTGTCCGAACATCGTAACACTACTTTATTAGATATGGTGCAATCTATGATGTCTCTTACCGATTTACCACTATCATTTTGGGGTTATGCATTAGAGACAGCTGCATTCACGTTAAATAGGGCACCATCTAAATCCGTTGAGACGACACCATATGAACTGTGGTTTGGCAAGAAACCAAAGTTGTCGTTTCTTAAAGTTTGGGGCTGCGATGCTTATGTGAAAAAGCTTCAACCTGATAAGCTCGAACCCAAATCGGAGAAATGTGTCTTCATAGGATACCCAAAAGAGACAGTTGGGTACACCTTCTATCACATATCCGAAGGCAAGACATTCGTTCCTAAGAATGGATCCTTTCTAGAGAAGGAGTTTCTCTCGAAAGAAGTGAGTGGGAGGAAAGTAGAACTTGATGAGGTAACTGTACCTACTCCCTTATTGGAAAGTAGTTCATCACAGAAACCGGTTCCTGTGACACCTACACCAATTAGTGAGGAAGCTAATGATGACGATCATGAAACTTCAGATCAAGTTGTTACTGAACCTTGTAGGTCAACCAGAGTAAGATCCGCACCAGAGTGGTACGGTAGTCCTGTTCTGGAGGTCATGTTACTTGACCATGACGAACCTACGAACTATGAGGAAGCGACGATGAGCCCAGATTCCGCGAAATGGCTTGAGGCCATGAAATCTGAGATGGGATCCATGTATGAGAACAAAGTATGGACTTTGATTGACTTGCCCGATGATCGGCGAGCCATTGAGATTAAATGGATCTTCAAGAGGAAGACGGACGCTGATAGTAGTGTTACTATCTACAAAGCTAGACTTGTTGAAAAAGGTTTTTGACAAAGTTCAAGGTGTTGGCTACGATGAGATTTTCTCACTTGTAGCGATGCTTAAGTCTGTCTGAATCATGTTAGCAAATTGCCACATTTTATGAAATCTGGCAAATGGATGTCAAAACTACATTCCTTAATGGATTTCTTAAAAAAGAGTTGTATATGATACAACTAGAAGGTTTTGTCAATCCTAAAGGTGCTAACAAAATATGCAAGCTCCAGCGATCCATCTATGGACTGGTGCAAGCATCTCGGAGTTGGAATATACGCTTTGATAAGTTGATCAAAGCATATAGTTTTATACAGACTTGCGGTGAAGCATGTATTTACAAGAAAGTGAGTGGGAGCACTACAGCATTTCTGATAAGTATATGTGAATGACATATTGTTGATCAGAAATAATGTAGAATTATTCTGCAAAGCATAAAGGAGTATTTGAAAGGAGTTTTTCAAAGAAAGATCTCGGTGAAGCTGCTTACATATTGAGCATCAAGATCTATAGAGATAGATCAAGACACTTGATAAGTTTTTTCAATGAGTACATACCTTGAAAAGATTTTGAAGTAGTTCAAAATGGAACAGTCAAAGAAAGAGTTCTTGCCTGGGTTACAAGGTGTGAAATTGAGTAAGACTCAAAGACCGACCACGGCAGAAGATAAAAAGAGAATGAAAGTCATTCCCTATGCCTCAGCCATAGGTTCTATAAAGTATGTCATGCTGTGTACCAGATCTATTGTATACCCTACACTGATTTTGGCAAGGGAGTACAATAGTGATCTAGGAGTAGATCACTGAACAGCGGTCAAAATTATCCTTAGTGGAATAAGGATATGTTTCTCGATTATGGAGGTGACAAAAGGTTCGTCGTAAAGGGTTACGTCGATGCAAGTTTTGGCACTGATCCAGATGACTCTAAGTCTTAATCTGGATACATATTGAAAGTGGAAGCAATTAGCTAAAGTAGCTCCGTGCAGAGCATTGTAGACATAGAAATTTGCAAAATACATACGGATATGAATTTGGCAGACCCGTTGACTAAACTTCTCTCACAAGCAAAACATGATCACACCTTAAGTACTCTTTGGGTGTTAATCACATAGCGATGTGAAGTAGATTATTGACTCTAGTAAACCCTATTGGGTGTTGGTCACATGACGATGTGAACTATGGGTGTTAATCACATGGTGATGTGAACTATTGGTGTTAAATCACATGGCGATGTGAGCTAGATTGTTGACTCTAGTGCAAGTGGGAGACTGAAGGAAATATGCCCTAGAGGCAATAATGAAGTTATTATTTATTTTCTTATTTCATGATAAATGTTTATTATTCATGCTAGAATTGTATTAACCGGAAACTTAGTACATGTGTGAATACATAGACAAACAGAGTGTCACTAGTATGCCTCTACTTGACTAGCTCGCTGAATCAAAGATGGTTAAGTTTCCTAGCCATAGACATGAGTTGTCATTTGATTAACGGGATCACATCATTAGAGAATGATGTGATTGACTTGACCCATTCCGTTAGCTTAGCATTTGATCGTATAGTATATTGCTCTTGCTTTCTTCATGACGTATACATGTTCCTATGACTGTGAGATTATGCAACTCCCGAATACCGGAGGAACACTTTGTGTGCTACCAAACGTCACAACGTAACTGGGTGATTATAAAGGTGCTCTACAGGTGTCTCCGATGGTACTTGTTGAGTTGGCATAGATCAAGATTAGGATTTGTCACTCCGATTGTCGGAGAGGTATCTCTAGGCCCACTCGGTAATGCACATCACTATAAGCCTTGCAAGCAATGTGACTAATGAGTTAGTTGCGGGATGATGCATTACGGAACGAGTAAAGAGACTTGCCGGTAACGAGATTGAACCAGGTATTAAGATACCGACGATCGAATCTCGGGCAAATAACATACCGATGACAAAGGGAACAACGTATGTTGTTATGCGGTTTGACCGATAAAGATCTTCGTAGAATATGTAGGAACCAATATGAGCATCCAAGTTCCGCTATTGGTTATTGACCGGAGATGAGTCTCGGTCATGTCTACATAGTTCTCGAACCCGTAGGGTCCGCACACTTAACGTTCGGTGACGATTTGTATTATGAGTTTATGTGTTTTGATGTACCGAAGGTAATTCGGAGTCCCGGATGAGATCGGGGACATGACGAGGAGTCTTGATATGGTCGAGACATAAAGATCGATGTATTGAACGACTATATTCGGACATCAGAAAGGTTTTGAGTGATTCGGGTATTTTTCGGAGTACCGGGGGAGTTACGGGAATATGGGAGTACATATGGGCCTTAGTGGGCTTTAGGGGAAAACGAGGAGAAGCCACGAGGGCCGGCCGCACCCCCCCCCCCGTGGGCCTAGTCCGAATTGGACTAGGGGAGGGGCTGCGCCCCCTCTTTCCTTCTCCTCCCCCTCTCCTTCCTTCCCCTCCTAGTGGGACTAGGAAAGGGGAGTCCTACTCCCACTAGGAGGAGGACTCCTCCTCCTGGCGCGCCCTCTAGGGACGGCCGGCCTCCCCCCTTGCTCCTTTTTATACGGGGGCAGGGGGGCACCCCAAGACACACAAGTTGATTGTTCCAAGCCGTGTGCGGTGCCCCCCTCCACCATAATCCACCTCGGTCATATCGTAGCGGTGCTTAGGCGAAGCCCTGCGTCGGTAGCAACATCATCACCGCCATCACGCCGTCGTGCTGACGGAACTCTCCTGTGAAGCTCTGCTGGATCGGAGTTCGTGGGACGTCATCGAGCTGAACGTGTGCTGAACTCAGAGGTGTCGTACGTTCGGTACTTGGATCGGTTGGATCGTGAAGACGTTCGACTACATAAACCGCGTTGTTCTAACGCTTCCGCTTTCAGTCTACAAGGGTACGTGGACACACTCTCCCCTCTCGTTGCTATGCATCACCATGATCTTGCGTGTGTGTAGGAATTTTTTTGAAATTACTGTGTTTCCCAACAACCATATCCTCACCAACCATCTTATTACACCAAACGAATGACGAGATTCTTCAGCAGCAACGCCTTCAAGAAGGGAGCGACGCTCAATAGCCGCCGTCACCGGATCCAACCACCGAAGGTCAAAATCTAGGTTTTCACCCTGAAGAACTAGTTCGAGCATATCTGAGCAATGCCTTCAACAAGGTAACGACGTAAAAACATCGCCATTGCTAGGCATAATCTCAGGAAAAAATGCAATTAACAATTCAATAAGCCCTTGCAGAATGTTGAGGCTCCAGTGCACCCCACTACTTGTTGTTGCCCTTGCAGAATGTTGAGGCTTCTTGCCCACCTGCATATATATGGTTTGGCTGCCCAGGGCATCACTTTGTCATGGCACGACACACCGGGCAGCCCCGACCTCATTGGAGCCTCGTCTGCCATTTTCACAAGGCTTTGTAAGCTTTCCAGCTCCTAGTTTCTCAAATTCTGATCTCCTGATTTCAGTTTTTATGGTTGGATGTAGTTGGCAGCGCATGAAAACGTGAAAAAAGTAACCCTGAATGCATTTGGTGAGTAAAACCACTTCCTCCTACTCCTATTGGTGATCTTCAACATGTTCTTGAATTATATATTTAGTATTCTTTCTTTTCATATGGTCATTAATTCCGTAACGGGCATCATATATATTTTACATGGTAATGCACGCCATTCAACAATATTTTACAAGATGTCAATGACTCGGGAGACATTGGATCTGTCTTCTTGGCTCGAGGGGCATCACGAGCGATGCACGCCTCATTCCCCTTGATTGTGGCGACGGATCAACATGAACACAGTGGGAAGGGAATCAGGGGAGAGCGGGATGGTTGGCCGGGGACCCCTCCTTGGCAGTTCATGGGAAGTACCGTGTGAAGGAGAGAGGGTGCCATGGCGAAAGTGAGGTAGGCGTCATTCAGTTTTAAAGGAGTGGGTTCCAGCGAGAAATGTCTCACTACGGTGAAAAACCGAGCGGGAAGGGGAGGGTCCGGCAGGAAAAGGGAAGGGTGTGTCGTGGGGTGGGGGTTTTGTGAGATCGTGTGTTGAAGATAACATGACAGATAATCCAGACAACCACATTTCTCCCCCACTTGTGAGCTGGAGTTGGGGGAGTCCGGAGTGTCCGGGAGGTTGGATTTTGGGAAGCCCGATGGACGCCCGTTTGATGTCCGAACATGCCCGGACCTATAAGAGGGAAATGAGATTTGACTATGAAGACGACTTTAACTATATGTTTGATCTCTACTACTTATACAAGAACAAACATTTTCTTTCTTAAACACACCCCAGGAAACATGCACAGCTAGATCAGCACCACCAAATCATCCCTCTTAGTTAAATCTTAACCGTTAGGATTAATCTAATCCTGAGATGGTGTGCACTTAGAGCATCTACAGCCAGACTTTGCAAATACGACCTCTCAAACGCCCACGGATGCGACCGGACGCGTCCATGGACAGTGACCGGTCACGTCCTAAAATAGCCACTCTGCATCTGCCTCTCTCATATTTCATACCCTAAATCCTTACAAAGCATGCAAAGAAATCCTACGTACTGTTGGCGGTGTCGGGCGCTGACTGAACGAGCGGGGAGGAGGGCTCCGGTTCATCCTCCTCCTGCTCGACCTCATCCATGCAGCCGAACATCTTTGCCTCCTCCACGGCCTGCTGCGCCTCCATCTCCTGCTGGCGACGGCATTGTGCCTCCGCAGCCGACTCCGACCGGAGGGAATCAAGGATCGCCTGGTGTACCGCCTGCAGATCCCCGTCGCCAACGTCCCCCACATCCTCCTCCTACGACTCATCCCCTCCTCCTCAAAGTCCTCCTCCTCGAACTCCTCCTTCGGGTCCACTGCATGCGGAAGTAGCCCCGCGGCGATCCGGGCTTCGCGCCTAGCCCAGATCTGCTCAAGGAGCTCGAGCCGGCGCTCCGGCGTCAGAAATGCCTCGCTCCTCACCCGGCGGTGTGGAGGCATGGCTACTAGACGGGCGGATGGAGTGGAAAGTGGTGGCGGCGGCGGACAGGAGGAGAAAAATATGGATGAATGGTAGGGTTTTTGTGCCACTGGTCGACTTAAATAGCCAGGCAAAGCACTATGCGGCCCGCCAGAGCTGCGCCAGCAGCACCACTGGTCCAACGGAGGAGACGAGTTTCGAATCGTCGGGTCTGAGGGCGTTTCCGGCTAGGACCCCTTCGTCAGTCTGACATGACAGACGTGCCCGGGCGCCTCATATCCGCTCCATATTTGAGCTGGATATGAGGGGTGCCGGTCAGCCCGTGCATTTGAGACCCGTTTAGATCGAAAAATCATGACGGGACGGTGACCGGGCAGCCCGCACAGAGGTAAGATATGAGGGGTGGAGGTAGATGGTCTTAGCAAACAGTGGTTGTTTACACTTATGCAGAAGCTATCACATGACCAGTTTATCCTTATGGTAGTGACGCTTTGGTCTATATGGCATTCACAGAGGAAGGCCATTCATGAATTTATTTTCCAGAGCCCCCAAGCAACACACAATTTTATAGCCAGATTCATTGCGGACCAGGATATTGTCAGAAATAAGGAGAGAGGCCCGGTGGCAAGCGCTACACTACCACGTCAGAATCAGCGCCGACCGAGGAAGCCACCCGTGGGGTTTTGCAAAATACATGTTGATGCGGGAGTGGTAACAAGAAAAGGAGGCTCGGCAGTGGCAGTATGCAAAGATGACGGAGGTAACTATATGGGCAGCTCGGCGCTAGTAGTCGAAGGAGTTGTAGACCCTGCGTCTCTAGAAGCTATAGCTTGCCGAGAAGGTCTCTCCCTAGCACAGGATTTGGGCATTCAGAATTTTGTGGTATTGTCGGATTGTCTGCAAGTGGTATCGGATATCAACAAAAACGCACATGGGACTTATGGCGCAATCATCACCGAAATAAATCTTAGGGCATCTACTTTTCATTGTATCTTTTCCTTTAAGAGTCGTGCTGTTAATTATGAAGCACATAGCTTAGCCAAGTTTTCGCTTTCTAGGGGTCCGGGTCGCCACGTTTGGTTTGATGTATCCCATGACCAGAGATATATCCCACATCATGTGAACTTTGCGGATGAATAAACTTGGTTTTACCCCTAAAAAAAAGCAAAAGAAATATCCCCCTCCCACGTCCGCAACCGCTCAGCGCCAAATGTCCCGGCACAAAAACTTAGCGCAAAACAAAATCTCATGCCGCCGCCGCCATCTTTGCCCGCGCCGTCGCCCTTCCCGCGACGCCCTACCACAACAGCGGTGACCTGCCCGGGCGTGCTCCTGCTTCACCGATCTTCCCTGCTGGCCCGCCGCCCCAGTTTCGCCCCAGTTTGTCGTTGATTCGCCTCTGCTTGACGAAGGACGGCAGCAGCATGGACCAATGACGGTAGATGACGGTAGAGGCGGATCCATGTGAGTGATTCCTCCACTAGTCACTCCCCTCCTCTTGACCACTCACCCTTCTCCTTTATAGTTTGCCCAGCTGCTGGTCGAATCTCACCTAATCGGGCTATTTGCGTGCGTATGAATTGACATGATCTACCAGCCCCAGTAAGGACGTATGAGGATGGTGGCGCTGTGATGTGGGATGAGGATCAAGCGCCGGTCACCTACGAGGATGGATGTGGATGGGATCGACTTGCTGTCGGGGAATGACGAGATCAAATAGTAGCAGTTATCTTCTTGGACGGACGGATCGACCCAGCTGTCGAGATATGGATGCGGGCATCTTCCTTGCGCGGTTTCGCGTATGCTTGGGCTGTAAGCTCTCTGCTAGCTCTAGAATATTGCCGATTCATTTGGTGATTTATCTTTGTTACTGATTATCGTAGTGCTTGTCTAATGATATCATGACAATGGGGCTTATTTCAGTTAGAAACGTTGTTAGTCTCTGCCTCTCATGTAAGTCTGTCTTGCACGCATGGATGGGGCTGAACATTCACAAGCATAAGATTCTTAATTTATTTGGATCAAATTGTTTGATAGAATCTTCCCTATGATGACTTCAGGCTGCATGGCTCCACTGTGTACTCTGTTTTGCAGAGATTCCATAGGCAGGTTCGGATATGCAGGTTTCTCCTATCCATATGTAGCTCGGGTCACTTTAGGGCTTTGGCAGACCGTTGCTGGAGCTACAAGAAACCACCATGTCTTCTATATCATTCAGACAACTGGGCTGCTGCACTAAGTTGCTACTGGTCATGATTGATTCTGGGGTTAAAGGTGTGATCTTGATATGGCCACTTATCAATCTTGTGCTGGTTCATGGTGATGATTCTGATATGTTCTGTGATTTATTCGGTTTATGGCTAAGAAGTGATGATTTTATTATCTCTTAGATACACAACATTTCGCACTTGACATTAGGATGATGCATATACCCAATCCACTTCTGTCCTGACTCCTGAATAGGTATCGTATGAATGAATTTGTAGAAGCACTACAGTCACTTCTCATTTAAGTTCCTCTTTCCACTTCCATGTTTGGCTTATTGGTTTAAATTTCATGGGTGTTTCAGATCCTGACTAAATATTTTATGAAAAATAGCAATATTATTTGGTTTTACATCTCCCATTTTTGTAGGATGTGCAGGGCCTCAACATGTTGGAGGCGTTGAAGACTGCTTCCAATTTTTTTAATTCAATTTCACCCATTATATTTTGTCCTAGCTTAAAGGGAGTTCCCAATGAGCTCATGGTAAGAGTTATGTCGAACAAATTTTGTGTCATGTATAATATTAAGCCTACTATACCTGGAACTGTTACCCACCAGCTATACATTGTGCAATATTAAGCCTCATGTTTCATGAGATTTTGATCAAATTGCAATTTCGGGTCTGTCAGCTATACCGTCAACTGGTGATTTCTCTTTTAAGTACGTTCGCATTCCTTTCAATTATTCCCTTGATGCTCTAGGCCTTAGCTCAGCTCTTAATATATGTTTTCTATTAATTCCGATCTCTGCCATTACACGGGACATTGAGCATACACCACACATTGTTTTGGTAGCAGTTATAGTTGATTATCATCAATAGTCAGCTTTAAAACATCTGGAACAGCTCAAGCACTATTTAGAGTGTTGCTTATGAGTTCCCCCATGAAGATACCTATCAACAACTCTGCTCTGTACTGTTACTTCTGTACCACAAAATGCGATGCTAAATCTTACTATTTTGCAGGATAATGTCCCTGAGTATGAACCTGTTAGCTTTCCTTGATTCATTAGAGAAAGATAATAGTGGTTACGTTTTCACTGCTCAGTTAGCTGTGACGCCCCCGATTTGACCGTACACTAATCATGCACGCAAATGTGTACGATCAAGATCAGGGACTCACGGAAATATATCACAACACAACTCTACAAATAAAATAAGTCATACAAGCATCATAATACAAGCCAGGGGCCTCGAGGGCTCGAATACAAGTGCTCGATCACAGACGAGTCAGCGGAAGCAACAATATCTGAGTACAGACATAAGTTAAACAAGTTTGCCTTAAGAAGGCTAGCACAAACTGGGATACAGATCGAACGAGGCGCAGGCCTCCTGCCTGGGATCCTCCTAACTACTCCTGGTCGTCGTCAGCGGCCTGCACGTAGTAGTAGGCACCTCCAGTGTCGTAGGTGTCGTCGTCGACGGTGGCGTCTGGCTCCTGGACTCCAACATCTGGTGGCGACAACCAGATAGGAAGGAGAGGGGGAAAAGAGGGAGAGAAGCAACCGTGAGTACTCATCCAAAGTACTCGCAAGCAAGGAGCTACACTACATATGCATGGGTATATGTGTAAAGAGGCATATCAGTGGACTGAACTGCAGAATGCCAGAATAAAAGGGGGATAGCTAGTCCTGTCGAAGACTACGCTTCTGGACATCTCCATCTTGCAGCATGTAGAAGAGAGTAGATTGAAGTCCTCCAAGTAGCATCGCATAGCATAATCCTATCCGGCGATCCCCTCCTCGTCGCCCTGTTAGAGAGCGATCACCGGGTTGTATCTGGCACTTGGAAGGGTGTATTTTATTCAGTATCCAGTTCTAGTTGTCATAAGGTCAAGGTACAACTCCGGGTCGTCCTTTTACCGAGGGACACGGCTATTCGAATAGATAAACTTCCCTGCAGGGGTGCACCACATAACCCAACACGCTCGATCCCATTTGGCCGGACACACTTTTCTGGGTCATGCCTGGCCTCGTAAGATCAACACGTCGCAGCCCCACCTAGGCTCAACAGAGAGGTCAGCACGCCGGTCTAACCCTATGCGCGCAGGGGTCTGGGCCCATCGCCCTATGCACACCTGCACGTTGCGTACGCGGCCAGAAGCAGACCTAGCCCCCTTAATACAAGCGCGAGCTTACGGTCCAATGCGGCGCGCGCCACTCAGTCGCTGACGTCAAAAGAGCTTCGGCTGATACCACGACGCCGGGATACCCATAACTACTCCCGCGTAGATGGTTAGTGCGTATAGACCAAATGGCCAGACTCAGATCAAATACCCAGAACTCGTTAAGCGTGTTATTTCTCCGCGGACGCCGACCAGGGCCAGGCCCACCTCTCTCCTAGGTGGTCTCAACCTGCCCTGTCGCTCCGCCATAAAGTAACAGTCAGGGGCCGTCAGGAACCCAGGCCCACCTCTATCGGGGTGGAGCCACCTGTCCTTTCAGCCCCCTCACCAGAATCACTTGCGGGTACTCAACGAGCCGACCCGACTTTAGTCACCACATGTGTCATGTATATAAAGTATATAGTCTATACCCGTGATCACCTCCCAAAGTGATCACGGCCCAGCAGTATAGCATGGCAGACGGACAAGAGTGTAGGGCCACTGATGGAACACTAGCATCCTATACTAAGCAGTAGGATAGCAGGTAAGGGTAACAACTGTAGCAACAATGATAGGCTATGCATCAGAATAGGATTAACCGAAAGTAGTAACATGCTACACTACTCTAATGCAAGCAGTATAGAGAAGAATAGGCGATATCTGGTGATCAAGGGGGGGCTTGCCTGGTTGCTCTGGCAAGGAGGGGGTTGTCGTCGACGTAGTCGATCACAGGGGCAGCATCGGTCTCGGGGTCTACCGGAGAGACGAGGGGGAAGAAACAGTAAATATAAAGCAAACATAGCATCACAAAGCATAACGTGGTAATACGACGTGTCGGGTGTGACCTAACGTATGTCTACACGAATAGGTGAAGGGGGAAATTCAACCGGGAATGTTTTCCCGGTTCCGGACCTGTGCCAGACAGATGACCGGAGGGCGAAAGTTCCATGTTCAGCATGCTAGAGGCATGTGACAAACGAACGGACCGCGTATTCGGATTCGTTGGATTTTTCTGAGCAACTTTCATATAGAAAACATTTTCATCCGAGCTACGGATTATTTTATATGATTTTTGAAAGATTTAACAATATTCTGGAATTATTTATATTAACAGAAAAGGAATATGACGTCAGCATTGCGTGGGGATGACGTCAGCAGTCAACAGACTCGCTGACCAGGGTCAAACCGGGCCTGTGGGTCCAGTGGGACCCACATGTCAGCCTCTGTTAGTCTAACAGTAATTTAAACTAAACTAACAGTCTAATTAGAGGGGTGGGCCCATATGTCAGTGAGTGTTTAGGCTAGTATAGTTACTTGTTTTTATAAAAACGTTTATTAAACTAATTATCAGAGCACGGGCCCACATGTCTGTGACAGAAGCCGGCCCAGTCAGTGTTGACCTCAGTCAACTGGTCAAAGTGGGGCACCTGGGCCCACCAGTCAGTGGCTGGGGCCTGCCCAGTCAGCAGTTGACTAAAGTCAACAGGGCAGCCGGGCCCCAGGGGCCCACGGGTCAGCGACCCAGGGGCGGGGGCCACTGAGCCACGTCGGCGTCGGCGCCGGAGAGAGCTCCGGCGACCAAATCGCGCGGCGGCGCGCGTCGGGGATGGTCGGAAATCGCCGTCCGGCGGCCAAAACGACGGCGGTTGGTTGCGTTCGAACGGGAGCAAGGTTCCGCGTCGATCTACGGCACGAGCGCGAGCTGAAAAGGCCGGTGCCGTGCGCTAGGTCGTCGCCGGCGGACAACGGAGTCGGTTGTCAGTGGAACCGGAGTTGCACAGCACGGGGAGGCGCGCTAGTGGTGGCTCAGGCTCACACGAGCTCTAGGAGCTCGATGCGAGGTTCAGCCGCACGTGACAGTGGCGATGGCCACGGAGGCGAGCTCGTCGGCGGCGATGCGTGCTAGTACCAGTGGAGCGGCGGCTACGGGCGAACGGGGTGCCGCAGGGAGGGGGAAGGAAACAGAGGCTCACTGGGAGCCTGCAGGTGTGAAATCATGGGCTCGGGGGAGGCTCGGTGGAGCGAATCGACGACGGCCGGGGTCGGGGCAGAGGAGGAAGAAGAGGTCGCGGTGGTGCTGCGGGGCTGTCCCGGTCCGCGTGGCTCGGCGGGGAGGATGAGGAGGTCGAGGCAGAGCCTTGGGGCACGTCGGCGAGGCGAAGGTCGGCCGGTGGCCGCGGTGGAGTGCGGTGAGCGGTGACGGAGAGGCGCGGCCCAGGCGGACGAGGAGGGGAGAGAGCGTAGGCGAGAGAGAGAGAGAGAGAGAGAGAGAGGGAGAGAGAGAGGGGAGTGGAGGTGCCCGAGGCGTCGCGGGAGGTGGAGGCCTTATCCTCTCGCGGCGATGCCGGCGAGGTGATCCGGCGGGGTCTCGCCCCTGTAGCGATGCGGTCGCTGGAACAGGGAAGACGACCGGGGGGGAGCTGGGCTGGGCTGGGCTAGCTGGCCAGCTGGGCCAGTGGGCCAAGGCCCTTGGGGAGCCGGGGGGGTTTCTTTTCTTTTGCTTTCTTTTTACTTTTTATTTATTTTTCTTTTCTGTTTTATTTCTAGTTTCTCTTTTATTTTGTTTTAGCAAAATACCAAAATGGCACCTAATTTGTTGTTACCAAATATGCCACGGCCACATTAACTTGCTACCCAAACTAAAATAGTTTCATAATTATTTAATATTTAAAAGTATTTAAATAATAGTTTTCCCTGATGTTTTATCCATCTAATAGTATTTAAATATTTTATAAAGGTTTGGTTTCTCCACCATAATTGCCTATGCATTATTTGGTTCAATCTGAACATTTTAGTTTTAATTGTTGAAAACTTTAATTGTTTTGACTTTAATTCATACTTGAATTTGAATCAGTTTCTAACTAACGCGAGATTAGCAATAGTAATTGAGGTGACGTGGCATTATTAGCAGAGGTTACTGTAGCTTGATTATCCGGGCGTCACAATTCTCCTCCACTACAAGAAATCTCGTCCCGAGATTTAGGAGGGGAGTAAGGGGGGAAGGGATTGGGTTACGAAAAAAATCTAACGGATCTTCTCGGTCTTGGTTGCTCTTCTCAAAGAGGTCGATCCATTACTTGAGGTCTTCATTTCTCTGCTTCAGTTCATCATGATGAAACCGACATCCTTTCCTTGGGAATTCATCGATCTTACGAAAGAAATAAAGGGTGGGTATTCCGGGGGAACGAACCTCTGGAAGGATGACTATCTGGTTGATAACATCGGGGAAGGTGGCGGAAAGTAACTCTCGAATGGAAATTTAAGACAATATCGAGAGCAAAGTAAGGAGGTATCGTGGGGAAGTTTCGAGCGGGCAGGCAATCGTTCGATGCCTGAAGGGTTCAGAGCAACGGGAATAAGTATTGTGTCTGATACCAAAATTGATGATCTCACGAAAGGTGGCACGTGAACTACATACGAAGCCAAGCGTGAGGAATAACCTTGGGAACAGGGGTGTACAAGAGAGTCGGGTTTCGATCCTGTGGAACTGTGGGTTATGGGCCCACCATGTGGTTGTTTTTTTTTATAGGAGCAGTGACATCTTGCACGGTCATGATAGCAAGACATGTCAGAGGGTAGCCTGTCAGTTATATGTCAGCAACATCGTCGGTACCAAGGGCAAGGGACGAAGAGAACCATTTTCCTGCTCGTTGAACGAGGCGGACCAATAGGCAAAGTTCTCATCCATCGGTGGTTACCGGAATGTCACCAACAATAGTAACAGGGTCTTACTGACAGAGTTGTACACCGAGGTGTTTGCACAAGCAGGGAATTAATACTGCTTAGATCGTAATGATGACCAGAAACGTTAAGCCAACCAATGGAAAGGAAAATATGATTATCAAAGTAAACAGAACAATGGAAAGGAAAATGTGTTTAAACACATATTTCAGGGGGGTATATCCTTCCCAAGGACAATGGTTAGAAGAGAACCATTTAGGTTAGGGAAGAGGAAGTTCATGACATTACCCAAAGAACGGTGTTTGAATAATTGATAACGAAAATTTAGCATTGTGCTCCAAATGTTTTTATTGAAGATCGGAGTAACACAGACATGCTTCGAGATAGCATTGACATGGTCAACAGGTGAAGATCAGACTTTGGAATCAAAAAGGATCCATCAGGAACAACCTATAGAATAAGTCTTACAATTTCCTCACGGAAGAATGACTAACCTTGCCAAAAAGGAAACTATAACAATAGGTCCTCCGGCCAGGTGTGCTAGGCATGACATCACCTTACCGAGTCATATAAAGACCAATGCTATGACTCTTGGAAAAATGCTCCAACCATCATATCTGACCGAGATTCAGATCTGATTGGCGTCAGGATACCTCAGACTCAGGATGTCTGAGAAGAAAAGTGCAACACAAATAGATGGGATGACATAGTAAGATTCTCGGGAAATGAACTATGAAAGCAAGTTCCGAAACAAGAGTTCATCATTAAACCAAGGAGAGGATGAGGGGGTGGCTGATGGACTCAGCGACAATTCCTCGAGATTTCCAAAACGAGGGATTTCCACACTTTTGTGAACAAGGAGATAACATTTGTCAGATCAAATGATATAGTGAGGTATGCTCGAGGAAAACATACTCAATTAAACATTGGTTGAAAGGTGCACCCGAAATATGGGCTTAGGTAGAATGATCAATGTTAGAATGATGATTCATTAAGCCATAGACGTAGTAGGAAACTATAGACCAATAACTTCAAAGCAATAGGGTTGCTAGAAGTTGAGAATTTACACATCACAGACCATTTGTCGGTATTCCTTTTAGAAACAACACGGGGACCAAGAAAGAATGGTGATGGGGAGAAGTATCACTGTACCAAGATGTCATACGAGGTGGTGAAATTCTTACGACATACTTGTCATAAAAGATGGTAATACTCCAAGGTAGAACATATCATAAGCTAGATAGCAAGGAAATCAAGGTACAACACAAAACACGAACAAGTTTGTGTTGAATGGAAGGCAATATAAAACAAATCATCGAGGGCAAGGATGGTATTTCTCATCCAGAATTCGAAAGATATCTTGGAAGAGCTTAGAGTGTTGATGATGTTCACGACATTTTGTTGTCGAGGGGATCCACGAAGAAGCAATTGATCAGCGACTGTATCAAGCAAAAGGACTGATGCAACAAAAGATTATTGGAGCCACAGATACTACACAAACTCGAGGTCAAGTTTGTTGTTCGAGGTGAAACGATATGATGAGGAAAATCGACGTAAGCTTAGCTCATCGTCGAAAGTGGTGCTCCGGGAATAAGGGCCAGGTAGCATAGTTAAAATTCATCAAGATAATGATATAACCGAGCAGGCTAGGGATGACGTGATCGAGTACGAACTCGTAAGCAAAGGAGATTACTAAGAGTTGTTTAACCGTGATGCGGACTCGGTTCAGTTATCGGTGTCTTTGCATGATTAATAACTCAGAGCCCGTGGAAAATTGGAATCAGTGAGAATATAGCACTTGATGAAGAACTCATAAGAAGTTATACAGTTCCATGTTAATCTCGAGATACCAGGGGGTAATACTCGACGACAGATCAAGGTAGAGGTTGGACTAGGGTATTGCTCTGCAGAAAACAAGTGCTCAAACTTGCACGAGAAACGGAATCAAGGAGAAACATGGTCGGAACCACGATTGCAATGGATCAATTCACCGATACCAGATGATATTATACCAGGGAAATAGCTATTATTATAAGAAGCTCCCATGATAGGATCTACATCGTGTCCATGGGCATGAACACAAAGGTTCAAGGTCGACTCCCACTTCTCCAATGCATAACCTTTCATTCACTTCTCATTTTTCAAATAAGTTGTAGTGTTGAAATTTTATATGGCAAAATACCAGAAGAGTATGACTCGTGAAAACTTTCGAGTTCACACATATTAAGGAAGGCATAGGTTCAAGCCATCAGGGCTTCTTAGAACATATACCACGAACTTCAGAAGTAAATAACACAAGCTCAAAAGTAGAGCATGGTTGACAAAGCAGAAGATACAATTTACCAAAGGCATTATATACCCGTGGAAAGGCTCACAAGGTTATTCAATATGAAGGACACTGTCGGATAATAATCTAACGAAGGATTTGGTGGTCCACAAGGGATCAGATGTGAGCATCGGTACTCAACTAGAGGAAGAAAGAATGCAAGGGGATCAGATTATAGAAACAACTGACTAACTCAAAGCTCAAATGCAAAGGAATTATGATTTCCAAATCAAGGGATCAGAAGCAAACGCTCTGTTTAAGGATGGATAAGTTGAATAGCCTTAGGGGTACAATCGATGGCAATTCGATTGGTCGATACCAGCTCATGTTTAAAATGACGTTTGAGCCAGAAGGAAGAATTCTAGGATCTGATTGAGGATTGTGAGCATTCGCAATATTTTGAATCAACTGACTCAAAATGATAATGACAAGGAATGACAATAAGATTACGAGACTTATGGGATTAACCATAATGCAAACAAGCAAGAATTTCAAGAGCAATAGGCTGCTTAGGATTTTCGGAAGTTCAAATAGTATTTCAAAGACTTTTGTGAATTACTTGAATCAACTGGGGACGAGCGGATACTCGGTAAGTGCGAGAATTATCCGTAGGGGTATTCAGGTGACAAGGAACAGCGAGGCAGTAAGCTCAAAGGATTCTCGGAACAACAGAGAGAATTTCGGGGTATCTTGTAATAACAAGATCAACTGGGAAACATTGTATGAATGGCGAGTATACGTGGTTATCCATAGGAGTTTATCGATGAAAGGGAATTGCAAAAGCGATGAACACAAGTTCTCGGGTTATCAGCGGAGAGTATCTTCAGGGTCTTCACGTGCAGCAGACGATCATCAGTAATAAGGGGCTCTCCGGGTGAAAGTGACAACGAGATCCTAATGTCAGATTTAGCAAAATTCAATTAACCCAAATATAAGAGAGATCAGAGTCCCAGAGTATAGACAAGGAGTAAAAGATTCTAATACCACCCAATGGCGACGTGGGCCCGTAAGACACACAGCCATGTTAGTAAAAGTTTTGCAATGTCTAGACTCGACTTCGGCCAAGGAGTGTGGAAAGGGGGATTCCTACAGGTAGTTGGCTCTGATACCAACTTGTGACGCCCCCGATTTGACCGTACACTAATCATGCACGCAAATGTGTACGATCAAGATCAGGGACTCACGGGAAGATATCACAACACAACTCTACAACATAAATAAGTCATACAAGCATCATAATACAAGCCAGGGGCCTCGAGGGCTCGAATACAAGTGCTCGATCACAGACGAGTCAGCGGAAGCAACAATATCTGAGTACAGACATAAGTTAAACAAGTTTGCCTTAAGAAGGCTAGCACAAACTGGGATACAGATCGAACGAGGCGCAGGCCTCCTGCCTGGGATCCTCCTAACTACTCCTGGTCGTCGTCAGCGGCCTGCACGTAGTAGTAGGCACCTCCAGTGTCGTAGGTGTCGTCGTCGACGGTGGCGTCTGGCTCCTGGACTCCAACATCTGGTGGCGACAACCAGATAGGAAGGAGAGGGGGAAAAGAGGGAGAGAAGCAACCGCGAGTACTCATCCAAAGTACTCGCAAGCAAGGAGCTACACTACATATGCATGGGTATATGTGTAAAGAGGCATATCAGTGGACTGAACTGCAGAATGCCAGAATAAAAGGGGGATAGCTAGTCCTGTCGAAGACTACGCTTCTGGACATCTCCATCTTGCAGCATGTAGAAGAGAGTAGATTGAAGTCCTCCAAGTAGCATCGCATAGCATAATCCTATCCGGCGATCCCCTCCTCGTCGCCCTGTTAGAGAGCGATCACCGGGTTGTATCTGGCACTTGGAAGGGTGTATTTTATTCAGTATCCAGTTCTAGTTGTCATAAGGTCAAGGTACAACTCCGGGTCGTCCTTTTACCGAGGGACACGGCTATTCGAATAGATAAACTTCCCTGCAGGGGTGCACCACATAACCCAACACGCTCGATCCCATTTGGCCGGACACACTTTTCTGGGTCATGCCTGGCCTCGTAAGATCAACACGTCGCAGCCCCACCTAGGCTCAACAGAGAGGTCAGCACGCCGGTCTAACCCTATGCGCGCAGGGGTCTGGGCCCATCGCCCTATGCACACCTGCACGTTGCGTACGCGGCCAGAAGCAGACCTAGCCCCCTTAATACAAGCGCGAGCTTACGGTCCAATGCGGCGCGCGCCACTCAGTCGCTGACGTCAAAAGAGCTTCGGCTGATACCACGACGCCGGGATACCCATAACTACTCCCGCGTAGATGGTTAGTGCGTATAGACCAAATGGCCAGACTCAGATCAAATACCCAGAACTCGTTAAGCGTGTTATTTCTCCGCGGACGCCGACCAGGGCCAGGCCCACCTCTCTCCTAGGTGGTCTCAACCTGCCCTGTCGCTCCGCCATAAAGTAACAGTCAGGGGCCGTCAGGAACCCAGGCCCACCTCTATCGGGGTGGAGCCACCTGTCCTTTCAGCCCCCTCACCAGAATCACTTGCGGGTACTCAACGAGCCGACCCGACTTTAGTCACCACATGTGTCATGTATATAAAGTATATAGTCTATACCCGTGATCACCTCCCAAAGTGATCACGGCCCAGCAGTATAGCATGGCAGACGGACAAGAGTGTAGGGCCACTGATGGAACACTAGCATCCTATACTAAGCAGTAGGATAGCAGGTAAGGGTAACAACTGTAGCAACAATGATAGGCTATGCATCAGAATAGGATTAACCGAAAGTAGTAACATGCTACACTACTCTAATGCAAGCAGTATAGAGAAGAATAGGCGATATCTGGTGATCAAGGGGGGGCTTGCCTGGTTGCTCTGGCAAGGAGGGGGTTGTCGTCGACGTAGTCGATCACAGGGGCAGCATCGGTCTCGGGGTCTACCGGAGAGACGAGGGGGAAGAAACAGTAAATATAAAGCAAACATAGCATCACAAAGCATAACGTGGTAATACGACGTGTCGGGTGTGACCTAACGTATGTCTACACGAATAGGTGAAGGGGGAAATTCAACCGGGAATGTTTTCCCGGTTCCGGACCTGTGCCAGACAGATGACCGGAGGGCGAAAGTTCCATGTTCAGCATGCTAGAGGCATGTGACAAACGAACGGACCGCGTATTCGGATTCGTTGGATTTTTCTGAGCAACTTTCATATAGAAAAAAATTTCATCCGAGCTACGGATTATTTTATACGATTTTTGAAAGATTTAACAATATTTTCTGGAATTATTTATATTAACAGAAAAGGAATATGACGTCAGCATTGCGTGGGGATGACGTCAGCAGTCAACAGACTCGCTGACCAGGGTCAAACCGGGCCTGTGGGTCCAGTGGGACCCACATGTCAGCCTCTGTTAGTCTAACAGTAATTTAAACTAAACTAACAGTCTAATTAGAGGGGTGGGCCCATATGTCAGTGAGTGTTTAGGCTAGTATAGTTACTTGTTTTTATAAAAACGTTTATTAAACTAATTATCAGAGCGGGGGCCCACATGTCTGTGACAGAAGCCGGCCCAGTCAGTGTTGACCTCAGTCAACTGGTCAAATTGGGGCACCTGGGCCCACCAGTCAGTGGCTGGGGCCTGCCCAGTCAGCAGTTGACTAAAGTCAACAGGGCAGCCGGGCCCCAGGGGCCCACGGGTCAGCGACCCAGGGGCGGGGGCCACTGAGCCACGTCGGCGTCGGCGCCGGAGAGAGCTCCGGCGACCAAATCGCGCGGCGGCGCGCGTCGGGGATGGTCGGAAATCGCCGTCCGGCGGCCAAAACGACGGCGGTTGGTTGCGTTCGAACGGGAGCAAGGTTCCGCGTCGATCTACGGCACGAGCGCGAGCTGAAAAGGCCGGTGCCGTGCGCTAGGTCGTCGCCGGCGGACAACGGAGTCGGTTGTCAGTGGAACCGGAGTTGCACAGCACGGGGAGGCGCGCTAGTGGTGGCTCAGGCTCACACGAGCTCTAGGAGCTCGATGCGAGGTTCAGCCGCACGTGACAGTGGCGATGGCCACGGAGGCGAGCTCGTCGGCGGCGATGCGTGCTAGTACCAGTGGAGCGGCGGCTACGGGCGAACGGGGTGCCGCAGGGAGGGGGAAGGAAACAGAGGCTCACTGGGAGCCTGCAGGTGTGAAATCATGGGCTCGGGGGAGGCTCGGTGGAGCGAATCGACGACGGCCGGGGTCGGGGCAGAGGAGGAAGAAGAGGTCGCGGTGGTGCTGCGGGGCTGTCCCGGTCCGCGTGGCTCGGCGGGGAGGATGAGGAGGTCGAGGCAGAGCCTTGGGGCACGTCGGCGAGGCGAAGGTCGGCCGGTGGCCGCGGTGGAGTGCGGTGAGCGGTGACGGAGAGGCGCGGCCCAGGCGGACGAGGAGGGGAGAGAGCGTAGGCGAGAGAGAGAGAGAGAGAGAGAGAGAGGGAGAGAGAGAGGGGAGTGGAGGTGCCCGAGGCGTCGCGGGAGGTGGAGGCCTTATCCTCTCGCGGCGATGCCGGCGAGGTG
This sequence comes from Aegilops tauschii subsp. strangulata, assembly GCF_002575655.3. Classification (NCBI taxonomy): domain Eukaryota; kingdom Viridiplantae; phylum Streptophyta; class Magnoliopsida; order Poales; family Poaceae; genus Aegilops; species Aegilops tauschii. The sequence goes on from NC_053041.3 coordinate 583,180,625, forward strand.
ATCCGGCGGGGTCTCGCCCCTGTAGCGATGCGGTCGCTGGAACAGGGAAGACGACCGGGGGGGAGCTGGGCTGGGCTGGGCTAGCTGGCCAGCTGGGCCAGTGGGCCAAGGCCCTTGGGGAGCCGGGGGGGTTTCTTTTCTTTTGCTTTCTTTTTACTTTTTATTTATTTTTCTTTTCTGTTTTATTTCTAGTTTCTCTTTTATTTTGTTTTAGCAAAATACCAAAATGGCACCTAATTTGTTGTTACCAAATATGCCACGGCCACATTAACTTGCTACCCAAACTAAAATAGTTTCATAATTATTTAATATTTAAAAGTATTTAAATAATAGTTTTCCCTGATGTTTTATCCATCTAATAGTATTTAAATATTTTATAAAGGTTTGGTTTCTCCACCATAATTGCCTATGCATTATTTGGTTCAATCTGAACATTTTAGTTTTAATTGTTGAAAACTTTAATTGTTTTGACTTTAATTCATACTTGAATTTGAATCAGTTTCTAACTAACGCGAGATTAGCAATAGTAATTGAGGTGACGTGGCATTATTAGCAGAGGTTACTGTAGCTTGATTATCCGGGCGTCACATTAGCCATCCTATCTTTAATGATTTTTTTGAATGGTTCAGTTATTGTGATTTCTCAAGTTAGGCATGGTATGTTTCTTCAACATCGGGTGTGTGTTTGTTTCCAGCTGTGCCTAAAAATTGGTGTTTATATCGCAATGAAGTTGATGCATTACAAAATTTCTGTTTTATCTAATTTAATGGCATTGTCTCCTTGTAAAAGAAGGTTTTAGGTGGGCTATTGAAACAACGGCAATATGCTAAGAAGGCTAAGAACAATTGGAGAGCACAAGGAACAGATTCCTAATCAGGCAACAACCATCTTTGGTGCAGAGAATACATTATTTCTTGACCGGAAGTCCTTGAAGGATTGATACAGAAGATGCAGAGAGCTACATGTTGTTTGCTGGGCATAATGGAAAAGTCACAAGAAATCTTCAACCTTGTTATCTGCAGACAAATAAATGATTGTCTGGTTTTTGTTTTAGATTATTAGAAATTTCAGCCCATGTCATGAGTCATGAGGAAGTTTGTAAAATTCTTTCTTATGAGGCCTGATATATTGTCATTCAGTATGCTGCTGCCACTTACTAATGTAACCTCATAAGAGGTGGAGATTATTTATTCTCAGGATGAGAGCAATAATTAGATTTTCCTTTCATGCTAAAACATTATCTTGGACTTTTGTACAAAATAATATGACTGATGTTACTCCTTGTTCTCTATTATAATATATAGACATGGGAGGTTATCTTATAGAAAACTCAATTAGGATAATTGAATAAGGAGATTTGTAAACACGTTTTTATATGAATTTCAAGGTCTTAACATGTATGAATGATCTTGCCGAATGATGCTCACTTATTTTTGTTAATTTCAAAGTTCATCATACTACATCAGTAAGAAGCATATATGATTTCATTGGTACTGTTCCCTATTTGTGTACCACACAATTGTCGTGCTTCTGGTTGATGACGACTGTCAATTCGAAATTCTTCCTATACGCCATTTAAACCCATTTCATTATGTGAGATTTATCTTTGTAATGGATTAGAATATGTTTATTGCCATTTATTTTATACTGTACAAATGAAGAAGATATTTAAAAAATTGTGAGACTATTAGTGCACATATAACTTAAGAATATAGAAAGAATGATTTATTTATTGTATATATTTGCATTAACTGAGACGTGAGTCGCACGGGCGTTCTATTACAGTATAATACACAACCAACTTCGACCGTTCACTGTTCGCTCGGGGTGTGTCGTCGTCGTCGATCATTGTTAGAGCATGCATTAGTCGACGTAAAACCGCATATCTACAAGGGGCGACGAAACTTAAATTAGGCAAAACTTAACACTGACAAAAAGCCATCACTGATTTGTATTGCTGCCAAACTCTGGATATATGTGGGTGTGTATGCATTTATCGATTTATTATCAATCATGCTTCAAAAAAATACAGCGGAACTTACGATTTTTGGATTTTTGGGGTACAACTTGATCTAACCATGTAGACAAAGAAAGCTTGGTCAAAATGGAGACATGGACCACAAACTCAACGATCACAACATATTGGTGAACATAACGAACACATCAATCATCATAGATTACTCATTATAAACCAAAATATGGCATGACAACACAATTAATAGCTCACTCCAGAAAATGGATCAAATCTGGCGTTACAAAATTGTCTAACATGTTTGACATAAGAGGTCAGAATCAAGAGGATGTCACAATTTTTCTGCAAATAAAGGATAACACATGCACGTGTCAACTCATTAGATGGAAATGATGTGCATCAAAGTACTTGTCCCAGTCTAGCTTTCTTCCTCGTCTTCATCACCTTCTTCAAGCATATACCTCTCAGGTATGCTCTCATGCGGAATGTACCCGTGCTTTGGCAATGATCTCTCGTACGACTTGACAATTTCCCCTAGCCACAGTTGTTTGTCTTTTTGTTCATACATCATGTCCACAAAAGTTTCCATAAAATCCCTAAAATAGTAGCATCCCATCATATCCCTCTCCCGTAATGTGAAGGAAACCTGTAATGCATAGTTACAAGGTTAGAAATCTCCAAATCATTATCTATTGCCACTCAAGGTTGATCGCGAATGAACATGTTTGTGTATACAGATTTTTTGTGTTTAGTTTTAACCATCAAGTAGTGTGCAAAAAAACTTATATATTTCTCACAAACAGGAGTAAGATTTAACTCTCTCCATCCCAAAATAAGTGTCTCGACTTTGTAATAACTTTAGTACAAAGTTGTATTTCCTCCGTCCCAAAATAAGTGACTCAACTTTGTACTAAAGCCCTGTTCGGATCCCCTCCGCTCCCCAACTGCAGCTCCCGGAGTGGAGGGAGCGCCAGCACAATTGTAGGGAGCGGCTCGAACCCAGCTCCACGCGCGGAGCGGAGTTACAAGTCCGGAGGGCTTCCAAACAGGCAGTAAAGTTAATACAAAGTTGAGTCACTTATCTTGGGACGGAGGGAGTGGCTCGGTCTGTCTCCGGCGTGCTGATCCGTGGCCCAGATCCAGTGCTTTCCGGCAGCGTCGGCGGTGCAAGGAGTAAATGCAGTTGGTTGGCGCTGCGCTGGGTTGTCCCCTACCTAGCGAGGTTGGATCCAGTCTTCTCCCAGCCGGCGAACTAGTGCAGAAATCTCCGCGGCGGAAGACAACTGAGCGATTCATCGAGTCCCAAGAACTTCGGGGAACCATGGAGTTCTTGATGCAGCCAATAAACGGGTTAGAGTCTCGTCGATCTACTCCATTTGTGTGCACGGATTTGGATTAAGGGTGGAGGAAATCCTGTAGTTTTTTGTCTGACTGTACATTTTGTGATGAACCAGAACACTGCTAGAGGAAGTTAACAAGAACAACAACGGCATGGAGGCTGTTCACTACCCGGTGATGGTATCGGCGGAGCTAGAGCTGCCCGCCCCGAGGCCTCAAGCACAGACGGCCAAGTCTGTGTGGATGGCGCCGTTGCAGAGCCAACAATCGCAGACAAAGCTCAAGGTTCAGAGCACTCGATAGAGCAGTTGGATCCAAAAACTCCAGGGTGGGCGCAAAGGTATGACTATTGTGGACTAATAATATTGTGGACACAAAGCTCAAGGTGAAGGAAATGGCTACTTCAAATGCAGTGTTTAGTTTAAATTATCTGCCTTACAGGTTCAATTTAACTGAATTAGTTATTTTTATCTGGATTAGGCATGCAAATATGTAGCACTGAATGTAGACGAACATTAATATATCAGACGACCGAATTGAGGAAGCAACTAATTCTGTGCACATAATTTGCCTTCGGTTACAGAGTGCACATGAGCTCTGATGCGGTAGGCAGAGCTCCTTCCCCTAACAGGGTTACATCCTTGGAGAAATCAGTCAGGCAATTTGCAGAGCATCCAGGAGAAATTGTCATTGTTCCGAAAAAAGGCACAAGCTTCGACACCCTTGGTGAGGCGTATGATTTTTACAATTTATATTTGTGGGAAAAAGGATTTGGGATCAGGTATGGGAAGAGCAGGTTGAATGTGAATCGGACCAAGTGCATGCAAGAGATTGTGTGTGGATGTGCGGTGCGGCAGCTATCTGAGTATTTGAATAAAGTGTGTTATTTCCAGAAAAGAATAAGGTAGCTAGCTGAATATGTTTTGTTTGCTTGCAGGGGAAGCCTATGGTTGAGAACACTCAATCTTGCAGATGTGAATGCCCTGCGCTCATACAATTGTTGCGCTCCAAGGACAAAGGTTATTACATAGCTGAGCATCGAGGTGAGCACAACCATGCGCTATCGCAAACATATGGGCAGACGATATGCTGGTCATCACACAAACATATAGATGTGTACAGCAGGGACCTTGTGAAGCAGCTCCGGCAGAACAACGCCAACCTGGCCAAGGTGTACAGCATAATCGGTAGCTTCTTTGGTAAGATGGAGAATGTACCATTCATGAAGAGAGCATTGCGGAATTTATGTGGCGAAATTAGCCGTGAGCAATCAGAGGATGATGTCAGTAAGACAATGGAGGTGTTTGAGGAGCTTTGTTCAAAGGATCCACAATTCACATATCAGGTACAAGCTGACAGTGAGGGTAGGATCTGTACTCTGATATGGGCTACTGGTAACAGCAGACTCAATACAGTTTCTTCGGTGATGTTGTGACCTTTGATACAACGCACCGGACCAACTTGTATGATATGTCGTTTGGGCTATTCGTTGGTGTCAACAACCATTTTCAGAGCATTATCCTGGCTGGTGTGCTTGTTCGGAACGAGAAGGTCGAGACTTTCGAGTGGGTATTTTCAGAGTTTATGAGGATAATGGGAGGGACTGCTCCGCAAACAATCCTGACAGGTAATTTTTGATTGATTTGTTGTAGAGTACAGCTGATACAATAGCGTGTACCTGACCTTTTGTCACATTTAACTGCCAGAAAATATAATTTGTCCTCTATGTCTGAATTTTAGATCAAAACAGAGCAATGGAGGTTGCAATACGAAACGTCATGCCTGACACGGCACACAGATGGTGCAAGTGGCATGTTCTCAAGAAGGCAAAGGAATCCGTTGGGCCGTTGTACTCGAAGAAGAGTGATTTCCGTCCGGAGTTCCACAAGGTTGTTAATCAGATGTTAACCATAGATGAGTTTGAAGAAGGTTGGAAGTACCTTATAGAGAAGTACAACTTGAAGAACCATGACTACATGACTCAACTGTATGAAATCCAGCACAAGTGGGCAAAGCCATATTTCAAGGGTGTGTTTTGTGCAAAAATGAGTAGTACACAACGGAGCGAAAGTGCAAACCACATGCTTAAGAATTATGTGCCCCCGGGTTGTCCAATGCACATGTTTGTGAGGAAGTACTGAGTTTAATCTTTGGCCGGAAGTCTGAAGAAAATTATGAGGAAAAGCGGACAACAATTGTAAGGCACCCAGCAACCCCCCCCCCCCCCTCCCCACACACACACACATATAGAATGTTAGCGAGTGCAACTGTAGTATGAGTGGTATGACTAATGTATTGAGCTGTTTGCTTCTGCAGGGGAGACCGCTGATGCGAGCAAATATGGCCACTGAAAGGCATGGTGCTAAGATATACACGAGAGCTATGTTCGAGCAGTTCGGGCATATACTATACAAGTGTGATGCAGCCCGGAGAGAGAAGTGGTGTCGAACAACATACAAAGTCACTGTGTTAGAAGGGGGAGAGGAGTTCGATTGTGAATGTGGCCAGTTTGCACACATGGGGTTGCTGTGCATCCATGTGCTTAAGGTAAAATGCAGTATGAAATATTCGAACAAAATCATTGTACCCTCTACTTGTTTGTGATTAAACCAAACTGAATTTGCAATCTGTCGACCTTGGTCCAGGTACTGGATTTTATTCGTCGTTAGACATACATCTGATTAAATTCAGTTCACCAAATATGAAATCCATATAGAAGCTTATTGCATAACTGATCAACTCTTCATATGAAATCCATAATTTTCATGGACAGGGATGAAAGAAATACCTTTGGCACATCAGGACCTGGGGAGGAGCTGCTGGGGGTTTTATCATCAAGAGCTTGATCGAGGATTCCACCCCATATTGTGTCCTGATGCAATAATAACTTATCATGAGACCAAGAGAAAGGTGGGGTTGAAGTGAGACGGTGGAAGAGGAGTGGAGTAGAGGATATCCATACTTTGCTTGTTGGCTGGGGACGGTAATAGGGGGGGGCTGCCGGAGAGGAGGCGCTGCAAGGGATTGCACCCGCTGCTGCTGCTGCCAAAGCTCCAGAGTGGAGAGAGACATCTTTCTCGGCCTGATGCAATAATAACTTATGAGACTGAGAGAAAGGTGGGGGAGAAGTGAGAAGGGGGAAGAGGAGGGGAGTAGAGGGTAGCCATACCCTGCTGCTAGGCTGGGGACGTGGACCGGGGGGAGCTGCCGGAGAGGAGCTACCAGGAATTGCTGCCGCCGCCAAAGCTCCAGGGTGCGGAGAGACATCTCCCCGTGCACTCGCCAACACCTTTTGTGCAGCAAGTAACTCCCCATAATTGCGCTCCCTGTCATCAGGTAAATGCACCATGGAGTGGCGCATGTATAGGGACTGTTTCCCGAATTTGCCTGCATTTTTGCCCTCCATGCCATGACTCTCTCTCAAGACTTTAAGTAGACGTTTATCAACTTTTGGGATGTGCTTCCAGTCTTCTAGGTGCACTGGTGCGGAATTGTCAAATGCTGTCCACTGAGAGTCAACAAATTCCAGAGAGTTTGTATAGAACTCTTGAACAACATGGGTCCTCCCTTCAGGAGTAGAGAACGCTGGCCTCTTCAAAACCCTCTCTTGGAATTTAACCAATTCTTTTCCATTGAATATATTCGGATTGCTTCGCCTTGGTGGCTTCTTCAAGATGGAGAGCATCTCAGCATAGTGTGGCGGGAGGCAGTCGTTTATTGTATAGACTGGTTTCAGCAATGATATGATCCTTAAGATATCATCAAGGATCTCTTCCTCGCGAGTTAGCGGAACAGTTCTCATCAGGATGGCACACATGAGTTGGTTTCTTGATATTCGCAGATGCTTCTTGCTGAACTTTCCTTGCCACGTTCTTCCGGTGAGATGTGCCGCGAATACATGCAGTAATATGTTAAAGAACACGTGGTTTCCAATAGGCCCTTCCTCACAGAGTGTTATGTCAGGACTGGTAGACCCACGGACCGCAGCTGCATTGAAGTTAAATGGTCTTACTAGCTCATTATCATTGCATTCCTTTGCGTACTTATCAATGCGGCACCAGTCATATATGTCTGTTACCATCGCCCTAAACTTCAGTGGATCATGTTCTGGCTTTGGTTTATTCAACTTGTTGACTCGAGTGTTGACTCTCTCTGGCTTAGGGCCTATGGAACCTTCGATGGGATGCATCCGGCCATAAGGATATGTTGCAAAGTTCTTAGTACGGTCTTTAGGATCCCTCTGGGAGAACTTCTCTGTAATGGCCCATCTTGCTCTTGCCTCATCTGCATCCTTGCGGCTGGGAAACTCCACTCTACCTCTTTTACCCTGCTTCAGAACATGCTGAGGGTCTTTGCTAAACATGAAGCAGAGATTTGACTCCTCCACGTGTTTCGGCAGGTTCATCTCAATTATGTATTTACCATTAACCTCAGGAACTTGCTGCCCCTCCTTGGATGATGACACCGGATCTCCTGCTGGTGGTGGTTGTGGTGATACTGAGTAGGCCTGGTCAACGTGCTGTGAGCCTGATGTTGCTGCTGCTGGTGGTAAATCTAGCAGAGGTTGGCCAACTTGCTGAGAGACTGCTGCTGCTGGTGAGCCTGATGGGGGCTGCTTCAGAGGCTGATCTTGCTGATCCAATGATGTTTCTGAAGCAGTTTCTTTTGCTGTTGCTGCTGCTGCTGCTGCTGAATCGGACGAGAACAAGTGCTGCTGCTGCTGGGTAGGCGACGTTCCTGGTGGATCTGATAAATCACCAAAGTGTAAACATCTTCGGTTGTATCTTGGCTGTGGCTGCTGCTGCTGCTGCTGCTGGTGGAAGTAGGCGCCGTACGCATTGTGCCCGTACGGGTTGCTGTAGTTGTTCCCGAAGGGGTAGACCATCCCCGGCACATGCGCATGCTGGGGCTGCGCATGATGGGGTTGCAAGACCGGCGGATCCGGCCGCTGGAGGCGTCCGGGTGTGAATGACGGCGCGGCAGCATTTAGGTGATGAGGAGGGCGGTCCTGCTGATTACTCATGGAGGGCGGCGGATCTGGAAGAGCGGGATGGCGCTGTTGATCACTCTTGGAGGGGGTAGCGGCGGCGGCGGCGGAGGAGAGGGGGTCGCGGCGGAGGAGGAGAGGGGGTCGCGGCGGCGGAAGAGAGGAGGTCGCGGCGGCGGAGAGGGGGTCGCGGCGGCGGAGGAGAGGAGGTCGCGGCGGCGGAGGAGAGGAGGTCGCGGCGGGGGGGCTTCCTCCTCCTCCTCTTCCCTCTCTCTCTCTCTCTCTCTCTCTCTCTCTTCGCGGCGGCGAACGCGAAAACCCTCGATCGACTGGTCTGTTGGGTCTTGGGTGGCCAGGACTTACATGTCGCCCGTAGGCGACGTCTAGCGGGCCGGGCCAGTACCAAGGTTTCGTTCGCTGCGCGCTGTAGGTTCGTGTACGTCCGGTCCAGTTTTCTACCGTTTTCTTTTGTTTTTCTATATGGTTTTATTTGTTTATTCACAGGTTTTCTTAGGTTTTCCTTTTTTTTATTTGTCTATGGTTTTCTTTGTTTTATCATTGGTTATTTGGGGTTTCCTGTCTTTGTTATACTTTGGTTTTCTTTTGTTTCTTTCTTGTTTTCTTCATTTTTTGCTTTTCTTTTTTTTCCTTTTTCGGTTTTTATAGGTTTTGTTCCTTCTCACACATGTATTTTTTTTCTCAGTACACAACGTACATTTTTGGAGCACACGTGAAACATTTTTATGATACACTTTGGACCTTTTTCAGATACATGGTGTACATTTTTCTAAGATACATGTTTTGAACACTCTTTTAGTGCACAGTAACATTTTTTTTTCAAATGCACGTTGTATATTTGGAAATGAACATTTTTTAACATATGGGAATACATTGTATAAAAAATGAATCGCTGGAACTTTTCTTTAAAATGTCATTTCTTACTAGTGCAGTAATGGTAATGGTTAGTCGTGGTCGTCATTGCATTCGAAATCCTGGAGTGGAGTATTTGCTACCCACTCCCATGTCTAACCGTTTCTCCATAGAAATTTGCATTATGTTCCACATGAAGGAGATGCAACGTTTGATCGAGAGGCGCCTGAACCGAAACAAGTTGATGAAGAAGAACTCGCCACCGGCGAACAACAGGAGCAGCCCCAAGAAGAAGCACAGGAAGAAATGCCGTACATCATGTACGTTGACATCTACAGTCTTCAGTGCTCATCAATGATACGAGCAACCTCGTCGAGCCCCTTTGAGATACGTTTGTGTACATGAACAATAGTTTCTCCGAGTGGAGCCAAGGATGGGCTTGCAAAAGCTTAAAATTGGAGGAGGTCACTACCACGTCTAAATCAAGATGTGACAGTAATTAATTATTAAGTAGTAGTGAGGTTGTACTTCAGCTTGTTGAGCTTCAAACACTCGTGTTGGAATCAGTATTTTATCACGTTCTGGTGATTTTTAACAATTGTTTTCGTGAACAGAAAGTTTCTGACTTTTTCAGCAAGATCAAATAACTATTATCCAAAAAGATCCTATAGGTTTTACTTGGCACAATCACTAATTAAAACATAAAAACGAATCTAACCAGAGGCTAGATCAAATATTTATTACTAAATAGCAAGGATAAATATTGGGTTGTCTCCCAACAAGCACTTTTCTTTAAAGCCTTTTTATCTAGGCATTGAGATTTCAATGATGCTCACATAAAAGATAAGAATTAAAGCGCAAAAAGAGCATCATAAAACATGTGACAAACACATCTAAGTCTAACATACTTCCTATGCATAGGTATTTTATAAGCAAACAAATTATCATAGCAAGCAAAAATTAGCATATGCAAGGAAGAAGAAAGAGACGATAGCAATCTCAACATGACGAGAGGTAATTTAGTAAGATAAAAATTTCTACAACCATATTTTCCTTTCTCATAATAATTATATGTAGGATCATAAGAAAATTCAACAAAATAGTTATCACATAACATATTCTCAACACGATCCAAATGCATGCGAAGTTGACACTCTTCCAAAATAGTGGGATTATCATTAACTAAAGTCATGACCTCTCCAAACCCACTTTTAATATTATTGCAAACATTATTATCAATCTCATATTCATCATGGGGCTTAAATAAATTTTCAAGATCATAAGAAGAATAACCCCAATCATGATCATTGCAACAAATAGTGGACATAGCAAAACTAGCATCCCCAAGCTTAGGGTTTTGCATATTATTAACACAACTGGCATTAAGAGAATTTATAATAACATCATTGCAATCATGCTTTTCATTCAAGGAGCTATCGTGAATCTCTTCATAAATTTCTTCATCATAATGTTCAGATTCACGAATTTCAAGCAAAACTTCATAAAGATAATCTAGTGCACAAAACTCACTAGCAATTGGTTCATCATAATTGGATCTCTTAAAAAGATTAGCAAGCGGATGAGGATCCATAGATCTTAGGTTCTCTGTTTAGCGATAATTATTCCAACCAAACGAGCAAACGAGCCAAGTAAGACATCAAGGCAAACGAAAAGACGAACAGAAGAAGGGCGAAGAAAAGGCAAAGGTGAAGTGGGGGAGAGGAAAACGAGAGGCAAATGGCAAATAATGTAATGCGAGGGATAAGAGTTTGTGATGGGTACTTGGTATGTCTTGACTTGTGCGTAGACTCCCCGGCAACGGCGCCAGAAATGGCTCGTTGTCGGGAGATCAAATGTTGACTTGACTTGGTGTAAGCCTCCCCGACAACGGCGCCAGAAATCCTTCTTGCTACCTCTTGAGCACTGCGTTGGTTTTCCTTTGAAGAGGAAAGGGTGATGCAGTAAAGTAGCGTAAGTATTTCCCTCAGTTTTTGAGAACCAAGGTATCAATCCAGTAGGAGACCACGCTCAAGTCCCTCATACCTACACAAACAAATAAGAACCTTGCAACCAACGCGATAAAGGGGTTGTCAATCACTTCACGGCCACTTGCAAAAGTGAGATCTGATAGAGATGATAAGATAATATTTTTGGTATTTTATGATAAAGACTGAAAGTAAAGAAAGCAAAATAAACGGCGACAGAAATAGCTAGTTGACAGGAGATTAACATGATAGAAAATAGACCCGGGGGCCATAGGTTTCACTAGTAGCTTCTCTCAAGATAGCATAAGTATTACGGTGGGTGAACAAATTACTGTCGTGCAATTGATAGAATTGAGCATAGTTATGAGAATATCTAGGTATAATCATGTATATAGGCATCACACCCATGACAAGTAGACCGACTCCTGCCTGCATCTACTACCACTACTGGAGCTTCTTTGCCGTCTGCCATGGCAGACGACAAAGGCATGGATCACGGACGGCAAACTTCTTTGCCGTCCGCCAGCAGACGGCAAACTATCCGTCTGAACACATGCCAGCAAAGGCCTTCTTTGCCGTCCGCCAGCAGACGGCAAACTGTCCGTCTGAACACATGCCAGCAAAGGCCTTCTTTGCCGTCCGCCAGCAGACGGCAAACTGTCCGTCTGAACACATGTCAGCAAAGGCCTTCTTTGCCGTCCGCTTCCTGGAAACGGACGGCAAAGGATTGTGTCGTACGCCATCCAAGGCCAGCAGACGGCAAAGACAACGGACGACAGTGCGGTGGCGTGAGAGCCGTTAGGGGGATAACGGCGCTCTTTGCCATCTGGCAGCGGACGGCAAAGAGTCAAAGCTCTTTGTCGTCTGCTGACAGGCGGCAAAGAGCTCAGCTAGGTAGCACTGGGAAGCTGCCACGTGGCCAGCTATGCCGTCCGCCAGCAGACGACAACGTGATTTGAATCTTTGCCGTCTGCTGGCAGACGGCAAAGTGACCAAAGAGGCAGCCAGTGTTCCCAGGTTTTACAAGTAGCTGCCACGTGTCCTCTTTGCCGTCTGATAGCAGACGGCGAAGCTCTTTGTCGTCTGCTAGCGGATGGCAAAGAGGCTACATATCCCCTGTTTTTATTTGAATCCATTTAATTTCACAGGAATTCACACACAGATATACATATTTTTTTCACATGCACAACAGACATATGATGTATCCAACACATAGCTCCATCCATGAAAACATACATACATAATAAGAAACAGAGTTCCATCCATACATATTACAGTAACATCACAATGTTCATCCAACACATTGTTCCATGCATCCATATAACAAGTTCCACATTTTTCATCGATACAGACAAAAAAAAAAGAAAAGGGAAACAAGCACTCCATCCGTGCAAGCTTCCATATAGTGAATTAAATCTGCAAAATGGGAAACAAGAAAGTTAGAAGAAGAAGACTAGAATCAGAAGAAGAAGAAGAAAATGAAGAAGAAGAAGAAGTAAGCATACTTAGGTAAAATGGAGCTAACCTAGCTAATTATGCCATTTTTGAGTGAACTAAGCATATTATGCCATTTTTGATATAACTTAGAGCTAACTTCATTTTGGAGAAGAAGAAGAAAACTAGAAGAAGAAGAAGAAGAAGACTAGAAGAAGAACTTCTTCTTCTTTTCTTCTTCTTCTTTTTCTTCTTCTTCTTTTCTTCCTATTCCTTCTTTTCTTCCTCTTCCTAGATTTCTTCATCTTATTATGTCATTTGTGGACTAAATAGGCTAAATTATGTCATAAATGGACTAAATAGGCTAAATAAGAAGAAAAATGCCATTTTTGAGCTTACCTAGCTAATTATGCCATTTTTGACCTAACTAAGCATATTATGAGATATAACTTAGAGCTAACTTCATTTTGGAGAAGAAGAAGAAAACTAGAAGAAGAAGAAGAAGACTTCTTCTTCTTCTTCTAGTCTTCTTCTTCTTCTTCTTTTCTTCTTCCTCTTCTTCTTCTTTTCTTCCTATTCCTTCTTTTCTTCCTCTTCCTTGATTTTCTTCATCTTATTATGTCATTTGTGGACTAAATAGGCTAAATTATGTCACAAATGGACTAAATAGGCTAAATAAGAAGAAAAATGCCATTTCTGAGCTTACCTACCTAATTATGCCATTTTTGACCTAACTAAGCATATTATGCCATTTTTGATATAACTTAGAGCTAACTTCATTTTGGAGAAGAAGAAGAAGAAAACTGGAAGAAGTCTTCTTCTTCTTCTTCTTTTCTTCCTATTCCTTCTTTCCTTCCTCTTCCTTGATTTTCTTCATCTTATTATGTCATTTGTGGACTAAATAGGCTAAATTATGTCATAAATGGACTAAACACGCTAAATAAGAAGAAAAATACCGTTATCACGGAGGTGTAGGAATGGTCGGGGCTGTGCCAGTGCCAGACGGAGGTGAAGGACCGGTCGGGATTCCAGCATTGGCAGAAGGAATGGTCGATGCTTGTCGGGAGCCATGCTGCACCAAAGATCATTTCCAATAATGTCTCGTTAGCAAGTTCGCAAACTAAAATGTGAATACTAGTAAGCAACGACCATTCAAATCAAACTCACCGTGGTCGCCGGAGCAATCTGGGGCATCGGCGGAGGGGCCTGACCGTTTTTCTCGCACATGGTCTGCACATTTGGTTCTCACGAGTCAGTCATATTAGATAGTAATGCGAACATTACGTGCATGATTGGGATAATATGCACGAGAAACGTACCACGATGAGCTCGTATAGGGCTCGGTTAGCGCTGTCGTTCCGGTTCCTCTCCTCCTCCAACAGCTTAGCCGTCCTCTCCTCCGTCTCCCTCTCCCTCTCCGCCGCCTCCCTTTGTGCCTCCCTTCACTACAAGAAATATGTCAACTTGTGACCTTGACTATTAGTCACTGAAAGGTCATTGTTTTTCATTTGCGACCTTTTTGTGACCAAAAACAGAAGGTCAAAAGCTGGCAGCCGTAAACTGAAATTAACGACCTTCTCTGTGAGAAGGTCGTAGACGTTTACGACCAAAATATGCCTATTGTTTTGTTTTGGTCACTAGCAGGCTCCCCAGGCCACGTAGGCATCTGACGTGGCAATCTGATGTGGCACAAGAATCAGCCCGGTCCAATTCGATTTTCTACATGGGCCTAGCCCAACAAATTTGATATTTCTATTATTATTTTTCCTATGAATTCTATTGAGCTACATGGGCCAAGCCCAATATTTCAGCCTTTTTATTTCTAGGCTTTGGCCTTTTACAGTCTATTAATTATATATTTTTGGAAAATATATTTTGGAGCTGGTCCCACTAGTCATGTTAATCTCATATATTGATCCCACACATCAGAAAGTTACGAACTAGTCATATTATTTCACAAGTGGGTTGCACTGGTCAGGTTACATCTCACACACTATCAAATCACATTCATAATCAAATATTCCAAACAAATAAGAGAACATGTGAAACTCGTCAAATGACACTAGATTAGTGTACTACAATTTCTGTAGACTATTACAACCTAGGTATACCAGCTATTACAATATTACAGTCAAATAGAACAGACAACTCTTTGCTGAGTAGCACTTAACGGCTTCGCGCTTTTCTTCACGTCTTCGCACTTCCAACTTTCTTAGGCCTCGAGATCCTGTAAAAGAGGAACCATGTAAAGAAGCTACGTGCAGCTATATTTGCTACAGATCAGCTATCAACTTGATATTTATGTACACCATACAGAAATTGTTTCCAGTTAGAACAAGTTCACTTAATACTCAACTCCTTTATTTGTGTCCATTTAGTGCAAGTCCATTATCCATGCATATAAACTTTTGCTCCCAGCCAGCACCTACCCAACTAAGTACAAGTCAGGAGGCCACTACTATTAAACCAACTCAAGTGAGAGAGCCAGCAAACTAGGTGGGATATTTCCTTATCACTAAAATTAAAAATTTGAGCACACCAAAAATTGATTGTGTGTCATAAGATGATCCTGAGAGTGCAGCACCATGTTACCATCTCTAAAGCTCATTAGCCAGCAGCAAAAATTGTGTAACATATGTATAACCATTGCAAACAACCTTAGCAGAATAAGCAGAACAAAATTTCATGTAAAATCTTGGTATAACCAGTAGATTATCCCCTAATAGAAGCTAATTAGGCTCCAATACACAAGGCATAGCAAGCACAGACTAAATAAGCCACAACCATGAAACAGAGCATGGTATTACAGCAGCTCAGAGATGGAGCTAGAGGTAGGATACGGACTCACCCGAGAGGAGGTTGTAGTCGAAGCCGCACACAGGCGCCGCCACCACCGTCACCCAGGAGATGCTGCCGCTTCATCGAGGGACTCATCTGGTACAAGGAGATCATCAAAATGCATCACACTCATGATCATCAAAACGCAGCAGCAGGAGCAAATACAAGTTTAGCCCACCATGAACAGGGGCACTAGGCAATCCAGTAGCAATGTCATATATAGGTAATAATAACAGGACCTTAGATAATTAGTTTTTGTTCTTACTGACACACAAGTTGACAGAATGTACTCAATATATTCTAATAAAAAGGTTTGGGAGCAGAGGGAGAGGGAGGTGGAGATGGACGTGCTACCTGCTGCTGCGGTGGTGCCTCTTGGTGGTCGTGCTTGAGCTCCTCCTCCTGATGCTGCTCACTAACCTGCAGGACAAACAAGACCATGGGTGAGCTGCAGCACAGGCACATACAAGAAGTGAAGGTAAGGAGAAGAACCTGGAAGAGGAGAGGTGCTCTGTCCTCCTCCGTCCGTGCCCATCCTCCTCCTCCGTGCCTATGTCGAACAACCTCCTTTCATCGCTTGCGAGCACCATGCGCCTTGATTGGCCATGAAGCCCTTGTCCTCTGCTGCACGGATTAAACCCAAAGCATCAGTACAGCTACACTAGCACATAGTACAGACATGGTATCACAGACATTCTCTAATTGACTAGCACCCAAATATATATACATGCACCAGTTGAGAAAAATCATGACTTGAAGAAAAATCAGTGTTCCATGCACACCAAATCATTCAAAAAACTAACTACACTACTACAGTTCTGAACAGCTATCGGTGCATCAACAAAATATGGAACAACAAGCACTGCATGACAACTAGAGTATATATATAGCACTCAACAATGAACAGTTATCACAGAGAACAAGATACCAAGAGATGAATGATGGCACTTAAATTCTAATCTCACATAGGAAAAGATTAGCATGGCTGCAACTGCGGCAAGACACCCATCATGCATGTGCCTTACAAGTGGCAGCAGCTTTACTGACAAGTATGAAATTGATACCTAGCTGCAAGCATTGCTCCTCCCTGCCCAACAGAATTAACTTTTAAATAGATAGCAATGTTTATTTATTTTCACATGATTGTGGAGATATAAATTTAGGATACAGTGCATGACATATTATCAAAGTTTTGAATAGCATGCTGTCTCGACACTATAGCAGCACTATACTAATTGGAGAGGGGCCACCAGGAGGATGCCGATCGCCCATGAGAGGGCGCTACAGCCCAGGGGCGACATGTGGGAGCTAGAGATGTCGATGGAGTACCTGGTCAGCCTCTAGTACCTGGCCACAGTTCACAAACTTAGTGTGAGCATTTTGATGACATTAACATGCAGTACAAGCAAAGATGGCATGACTGAACCTTGCATAGTAAAAACTTGCAAGGAAATAAGAACAACAATGCTGAGAAGATAAAATAGTGCATTATCTTGGAGTGTCACCAGCAGCAAGATAGCACTACTCTTCTAGTACTCTAGCAAGAAAAATAAAGTATATAATACACAGGCAAGGCAGACTTGGTGCTAATAGAATACAGGAGCAGGGAGTAGCACAGTAATTAACAAAGAGAGCAGAGCAGAGCGAAAGGATCTGCTCTGCTTTGGTGCCTTTGTAACAGTAATTAACAGAGGATGAACACTACTCTGCTCTGCTTTGGAGTGCCACAACACACACGGCAATGGACTGCTACTATCCTTGATGTTGAGTGACCTCACTGCTACAAATTAACTTGATGTTCTACTACTAGACCATTCAAGCTCATGGCCGGGAACGACCAGAATCAGAACATAATACATAGAAAACATATGTGGAAATGAGTTTCTATTCAAAACAGAAAATATTCCTAAATGAACAGATTCTAGAATGAACATTCTAGAGCACAGATTCTAGAATGAAACACAACATAGTGTGGCAGAGTATTGAGGTGTTGGGTAATTCTGCAGTGGGCTAACAAAATCATCATGTTCTAGTCAGTGGCGATTTCAGAAATAAACAAAGAAAGTACAACCGCGCTGCTCTGACATATTGAAAGAACTACACACAAGGGGGTTAATACCGTGCTCAGTAGCTGAAATCCGAGACGAACTAATCATTTTCCATTTGCGACTGACAGATCGACAACGGCATGAAACCACGCGCCACACCTCGGGCCATCGGGCAATCCCGAATCCATGTCGAGATTCCAGACCAAATCGAATCGAAGCAATCCGCATATGGAATAAACAAAGGACGCGAATCAAGCCGGGGAGCGACTGACCAGTGGGCGAAGAACTCGATGAAGGCGAACTGCTCCCGCGAGGCCGTGAGGAAGGCGTCCAAGCTGGTGGGGTTGAGGTCCACGGCGTCGTCCCCCTGCGTGGCGGCCCCGGCCCCCGCCTCGTCGCCGACGCCCAGCGACCGAAGGGCGTCCGTGCGCCCCGCGAGGAAGGAGGCGACAGCGCGAACGAGGAGGAGGACTCGCGCCGCCGCGGAGGCCATGGGATCGGCAAGGAGCTAGATCTCACCGGTCCGGCGCGGCGGGGATCCGGCGATCCGTCTCGCCACATCTGTACATCTCAGGAGGGAGGGAGGGAGGTCGCCGGTGGGGTTGGTAGTCGGCCAGCGGCGGGATTGGAGAGGAACCGGGGGAGGGAGAGGAATTGAGTGGATCTCCAACCAAGGAGGGAAGGGGAGGTGGAGGCCATGGTTGTGGTCGCCGACGGTGTTGAAGTGGTGAGTGCCGCCACGGGAGACAGAGAGGGGACGCTAGAGAGAGGTGGCCATGGCGTTCATCTAGGGTTTCAGCATGGAGAGAAGGAGAGGGTGGAGTGGAAGGCGGAGGTCGCCGGCGGGTATGAAGTAGAGGATGTTGCCAGGGCAGTCGAGGAGTGGGGGAGGAGGTCGCCGGCGGGGCTGGGGCTGAGTTTGCGGGAGTGGAGATCGGCGGCGAGGCCGGTTTGGTGTTGAGGGAGAGGAGAGGATGGAACTGGGGGACCGAGGGGAGAGTCGGTGGGTGGGGGTGGCGGCGGGTGGGGATCTGGGGGATCGAGGGGTGGGTGGTGGGTGGGTTAGGGTTTTTGATTCTCGGGAGAAGCTCCACCGTTGGATGGATGCGTGATGGATGGCTCAGATTGCGTCCAATTTGGTAATCCGCGTGAAAGCGGTTGCTCGAGTCCCATTGGCCGGCTATCTCGCAATTGAATCTCAAAATTTTGGACCCAAAACTTTGAATTTTTTTTAAACATAACAATGGCACAGTTTGTCAAAATGATCTCGTTTTTTTCATAAGTGTTCATCTTAGAATGGCAAACGATGCCATAGTTCGATGGCTTTCATTTTCTTTGCACAAAATGATGATTTTCCATTTTTCGAGTGCATAAAAAGGATTTTTTTTTGTTAAGAATCTACCAAATACTTGTTCCAACATAGCACAACTCCATTTTTCAAAAATATTAGACCACATTTTATGTAAAATGGACCAAATAGTTACAAGTCAAAAAAGCTTTTGATCCAGCTCTTATAAAAAAACAAATTTCACCCATTCAGTAGGAAGCGGGGAAATTTGAATGAATATTTGTTCAAATGATTTCATATTGTGCACAAGGGTGCATCTTGAAATGGCAAACAATGTTGCCTAAAGAAGTTTTCATTTTCTTTGGACGAAAAAATCATTTTCCATTTTTCGAGTGCCCAAAATGAGTTTTTTTGTGAAGGACCTACCAAATAATTGTTGCAAATTTGGACCAAATCAATTTTATAAAATACTAGGCCATATTTAATGCACAATTGACCAAATGGTTGGGTGTCAAAAGTTTTGACCCACCTCTGGTGAAAAAGACAAATTCCCGCCGATTCAGGAGGAAGCGGGTCAAATTTGAACTGCGGCTGCCTCATAGTTTGCTCTTTATTTTTTCCAAAAATCATTTCTAGGTACATAAGTATCTATTTAATCAGAGAAACACCAAAAAAATTCCAAGATTCAACCACTAGCTAGGAACGGTCATGCCCGCCGTTTTGACCGAATTTTGAAACGGGCATAAAAAATTCAAAAAAAAATCAAAAAATGGGAAACCTTCGCATTGTGTCATTATATGTGACCAAGTTTTCAGGAAAAATAATAAACTTGTAATACGGCAATTATTTTTAAAAAGTGTTCTCAGAAATGAGCTATCACGCTTGAAGATTCAGGGTTTTCAAGCCAAATGATCAATCTTATGGCCACATTCATGGCATAGTTTGTTCAAATGATCTCATATTGTGCACAAAGGTGCATATTGGAATGGCAAACAATATTGCCTAAGGAAGTTTTCACTTTCTTTGGATGAAAAAACCATTTTTCATTTTTCGAGTGCCCAAAAGGAGGTTTTTTTGTGAAGGACCTCCCAAATATTTGTTGCAAAATTGGACCAAATAATTTTTCTAAAATACTAGGCCATATTTAATGCACAATTGACCAAATGGTTGGGTGTAAAAAGTTTTGATCCACCTCTCGTGAAAAAGACAAATTTTCGCCGATTCAGTTGGAAGCGGGTCAAATTTGAACTGTAGCTGCCTTGTAGTTTGCTCTTTATTTTTTCCAAAAATCATTTCTAGGTACATAAGTATCTATTTAATCAGAGAAAGACCAAAAAAATTCCAAGATTCAGCCACTAGCTAGGAACGGTCATGCCCGTCGTTTTGACCGCATTTTGAAACGGGCATAAAAAATTCAAAAAAAAATCAAAAAATTGGGAAACCTTCGCATTGTGTCATTATATGTGACCAAGTTTCCAGGAAAAATAATAAACTTGTAATATGTCAATTATTTTTAAAAAAATGTTCTCAGAAATGAGCTATCACGCCTGAAGATTCATGGCTTTCAAGCCAAATGATCAATCTTATGGCCACATTCATGGCATAGTTTGTTCAAATGATCTCATATTGTGCACAAGGGTGCATCTTGGAATTCCAAACAATGTTGCCTAAGGGAGTTTTCATTTTCTTTGCACGGAAAATTCATTTTCCATTTTCCGAGTGCCCGAAATGAGTTTTTTTTGTGAAGGACCTACCATATATTTGTTGCAAATTGGACCAAATTAATTTTCTAAAATACTAGGCCATCTATAATGTACAATTGACAAAATGGTTGGGTGTCAAAAGTTTTGATCCACCTCTGGTGAAAAAGACAAATTCCCGCCGATTCAGCAGGAAGCGGGTCAAATTTGAACGGCAGCTGCCTGATTGTTTGCTCTTTATTTTTTTCAAAAATCATTTATAGTTAAATAAGTATATATTTAAACATAAGTACATGGTTTAGTGGCGATACGTTGAGGTTTGGATGGTGGCCCAGGGCCCCAACTCCAAAGCGCGTGAACTCGCATAACTGGTGCGTGGTCACCGCGTGACCTTGGCGTTGACATGCGTTCTGGGAGACCTAGGCATGTCTAGTGGGTTGGGCACTCCCCAGGTAGGTTCTAGGAAGAAAATGACAACAGAAGAATCTCACGAGGAGACCGACCTATGCTCAAAGATGAATTAGCAGCCAAGTGTTTGATTGGCAGTACGGGAAATGCACATGGCCAATGGGCGTGAGTTTTGGCTGAGGATGATCATCTACTAAGAAGAATGTCTTCACAAATTTTCAGATCAAAAGGAGGATCCTAGGTGGTACTTGCTTTGCAAAGTACCACACTGGACATAAATATGAATGTTGAAGCTGGGCTCAAAATAATGAATGGATTGAGCTGAAATTTGGTGGAGGATGGTTATTTGGGCATTGGAAAGCATCGTAGAAAATTGATACCATTTGGACATGCCAAAGTGGTACTTCCTTCACAATGCTGTTCTATGGACAGAAACTTGGGAAAACTAGTGAGAGAAATTGGATGAATGAAATGAGCTCAAATTTGGTGTATGTAAGTTACATAGGTATGGTCACGCCTTGGTAGATTTTCAGATCATTTGGGTAAGCATAGCTAGTACTTACTTCACAAAGCTTCTCTCGAGGTAGAAACTTTGGAAATTTCCCGAGAAAGATTTACTAAGAAAATGGAGCTGAATATTATCATGTGGCAATGATTTGGGTATGGAAGAGTGCCCAAAGAGTTTGAGGGTAATAGGAGGGGTATAGATAACACTTGCTTTGCAACGTGCCAATCTGGCCATAAAATATAAATTGAACCTGGGCTCACATAGATGATTTGACTGAGCTGCAATTTGTAGGAGGGTGATAATTTGGGCATATGAAGGAACTGTATAAATTTCATGTCATTTGGATATATAAAAAAGGTACTTCCTTCACAATGCTTCTAGGTGGACAAAAACTTTGGAAATTTGCCGAGGAAGATTTGCTAGGCAAATGGAGCTGAATTTTGTCATGCGGCAATGATTTGGATAGGAAAGAGTGCCCAAGAATTCCGAGGGCAAGAAAGAATATATAAATAGCACTTCCTTCATAAAGTGCTGTTGTGAACAGAATAGGAAAATGAATATTGTTGAAT
The DNA here is from genome assembly GCF_002575655.3 of Aegilops tauschii subsp. strangulata. Classification (NCBI taxonomy): domain Eukaryota; kingdom Viridiplantae; phylum Streptophyta; class Magnoliopsida; order Poales; family Poaceae; genus Aegilops; species Aegilops tauschii. The sequence goes on from NC_053041.3 coordinate 583,202,570, forward strand.
TATTTTTGAACTAGGAAAGGAAGGATTTTTACATATTTGACGAAGATATGACCCAAAGAATTTATGAGATTTTTTTGGGAATTTTCGGAATGACAGAAATATAGGTTGCTTCACAACCTAGGGCAAAAGTTGACACATGGACATGACACATAGGCAAAACTGATGAGGTGGCGCCAAGTCATACCAATCCACCACAATTTACAAGGTTATGACCTTTTATATTGGTCATGATCAGTTACAAATAAGGCACCGGACCAGTGCCATCTGGTTTATGACCTTTTGGTGCAATGAAATTATGACCTTACTGGCCCTAATGGTCATTATGGTTTAGGGTTTGGAGCCCCCCGAACAGCTTTTGACCAATTCTTCCAGGGTCACTGACAGAAGGTCACTAGTTGACTTATTTCTTGTAGTGCTTTTTGCCTCCTCCACAAGCGCCTTCGTCTTCAATCTCTCTTTCTCAACAATAGCCTGCAACACACCACTCCTCGTTAGCATTGTAATCATCGACGGACGCACACACAATGTAATGGAGGAAAGGCGAGAGAGTCCGTATAACTAACCGCCATGGAAATCTCCACGGGCCGTGCACGAGGCGTTATCTCAGGATCAGAGCTACTCAGGCGCTTCTTGATCTGCGGGAGAGTCTTAGGACAACATATCAGTCCATCACCAATGGCTTGAGAGCCATGGGACCTCCCGCCACCAGATATCATCACCAGCTCTGTATCAAAAGGATCCTGGCTCGGGTTAAAGTCCTCCCCTTTCCTCGCCTTCCCCTCGTCTCTGTACTTCACAACCTTGTGGTGGGAGGACTTGTCGGTGAAGCTCTCTGGATCATCTAGGTCAGACTCCGTGAATGGCTTGGCCTTCTTGTACGGGGCCATATGGGCCATGCCATAGAGGTCGAACAGACTTGGCACAGGCTTCTTGTGGTGGTGCGCCAGAGAGAGGGGAACAAAATATTAGTTAAGGGCTCAAGCTAGCATGAAGAATGATATTGCTATTTAAATAGGTCATTTTGGAGCTGAGAAAGGTTATTATGTCATTTTCGAGGAAAATAAGCTAAGTTTAGGTCATTTTCGAGGTAACCAAGATTAATATGCCATTTTTGACCAAAGTATGCTAATTATGTCATTATTGAGCTATCGAAGGTTATTATGTCATTTTAGAGCTAACTATAGCATATTTAGGCATTCTATAGAGCTATCTAAGGTTATTATGTCATTTTAGAGCTAATTATGTCATGAATGAACTAGCTAAGATTAGTTTAGGTCGTTATTGAGCTATCGAAGGTAGTTATGCCATTTTTTAACTAACTAAAACATATTAAGTCATTTTATAGAGCTATCTAAGGTTATGATGTCATTTTTAAGCTAATTATGTCATGAATGAACTAGCTAAGATTAGTTTAGGTCGTTATTGAGCTATCGAAGGTAGTTATGCCATTTTTTAACTAACTAAAGCATATTAAGTCATTTTATAGAGATATCTAAGGTTATTATGTCATTTTAGAGCTAAATATGTCATAAATGAACTATCCAAGGTAGTTATGCCATTTTTTTAACTAACTAAGCATATTAATTAAGTCATTTTATAGAGCTATCTAAGGTTATTATGTCATTTTAGAGCTAAATATGTCATAAATGAACTATCCAAGGTAGTTATGCCATTTTTTTAACTAACTAAGCATATTAATTAAGTCATTTTATAGATCTATCTAAGGTTATTATGTCATTTTAGAGCTAAATATGTCATAAATGAACTATCCAAGGTAGTTATGCCATTTTTTAACTAACTAAGCATATTAATTAAGTCATTTTAGAAGGGATAAATGCTAGCATGAAGAATGAATTGCATGAATCATGTAGCAAACCACATACCCAGTTATCCCCGTACTCAAACAGGTTGGAGCTCCCTTGATGGTGTGGCACACCTTCCATTTGGTCGCGCTTATCCTTGGCCCTTTGGTGTTCGACTTTCCATTGGGGAGAGCACCACGCATTCACCAACGCCTCCCAACAGTCCATCTTATCCACACACCATCTCCGGGGCACCTAAGTGAGTCAAGAGAGATTTCAGCGCTACGCCTACGAATCAAATCAAGAAAACTAAGTTCAAGGCCTTAAGAATAGGTAATTACCTGCATGTACTTCTCCTTACTCAGAAACTTGCCGCGACACTTCTTCTTGCCCCTCCTAATACCCTTCGAGGCATAGTAGTCTCGAACGGCCTGCACCCGAGCCTCGTGCCTTAAGTTCTGAAGTAGGCGCTTGCACTCGGTTTCGACAACCATACACGCGGCCTCCTGCTCTCCCCCTGAAACCCTGTAGAAGGTCTGCAATCAAACAAGACAACACTGATTAGTACAATCACTAGGTAGTGTTGATTTTTAATTCCGTAAAGGAGAAATTACCCAAAACCGACGGAACACAATGTCGGCCACCGTCTCGCACAAGACACCGTCGACCCTCTCCTCCGGCGGGGCCGGGGCAACCGAGTACAGCTCCCAGGTCAGTGCTAGCTGTGGAACCTAACCCTCACCGGGCAACGTGACCCACCCAGGGAAGTGCTACCGGCAAAGCACACCAAGGACCTGGTTGGGCCTACGGACACCACGGGGGCGTACCCAGCCCCTGCAGTATGACAAGGCCAACACATTAGATATTAATTTGAAGGAACATGAAGGCAAAAGGTTAAAAATAGTAAATGCACTTACTTCAACCCTTTAGGCGCAATCAACCACCTCTGGTCGGGGGTCGTCGGCACGGGCAGGAGCTTTGTATAGCCACGCTTATAGACCTTCTTGCCCTTCTCAACCAGCTCGTCGTCACTGTAGCTATCATCTGAAAAGGTGTCCTCGCTACCATCCTCTGGGCAAGCCTCCAGAGTCTCGTGGGACGAAGACCCCGTGACCGGAGTCTACTGGGACGAAGACCCCGTGACCGGAGTCTTCTGGAATGAAGACTCTGGGACTGGACTCACGTGGGGCGAAGGATCGGCGACCGGAGTCTGGTGGGGCGAAGGATCAGCGACCGGAGGCTCATGGACTGGAGTCCGAGATGGGTCCACGTCAGACGGAGCAGTCCTGTGGTCGGGTGAATCAGCTGAGGGTGGCGGCGAGGAAGGCGTAACAACCTTCCTACCTCTCCCGCTGCCACGTCCTCCTCTACCAGCCTTCTTCGTCCTCCCCCGACCTCTCCCAGCCGAAGAAGAAGCGCCCGCCGCAGTTGTCTGCATACTGTCTAGCAGCACTCTCTGGAGGGCTGGGCTGGAATAATGGAACCACCTCTCCCAGTAGCGCTCGCAGGAGGATCGAGGCGCTCTGGACCCTTGCCCACCATCCTGTCAACACCTGCAATGACAAAAAGTAAGCGAAATTAGTACAACATAAAAAATTTGGATACCTGACATGAACATAATAATATGTATATAATTCAAGTGTATCATAATCATGAACATAATAAAAATACACCCGATCAACACAAATATATATGGGGTCGGGGTGTGGTTTAAGGGTGTCGGGGTCGGGGTGTCGTGCGGGGGTGTCGTGTCGGGGTCGGGGTGTCAGGGTCGGGGTCGGGGTGTCAGGGTCGGGGTCGGGGTGTGGTGTCAGGGTGTTGGGGGTCGGGGGTCGGGGGTAAGGGTGGGTGTGGTGTCAGGGTGTCGGTGGTCGGGGTGTCAGGTGTCGGGGTGTCGGTGGTCGGGGTCGGGGTCGGGGTGTGGTGTCAGGGTGTCGAGGTCGGGGTGTCGTGTCGGGGTCGGGGTGTCAGGGTGTCGGGGTCGGGGTGTGGGTCGGGGTGTGGTGTCAGGGTGTCGGTTGGTCGGGGGTCGGGGTCGGGGTCGGGGTGTGGTGTCAGGGTGTCGGGGGTCGGGGTCGGGGTGTCGTGCCGAGGTGTCGGGTCTCGAGGGTCGGGGTCTCTTTTTTCCTTTTCGTCTTCTCTTCTTCTCCTCCTCCTCTCCTCTTTCTTCTTCTTCTTCTTCTCCTCCTCTCCTCTTTCTTCTTCTTCTTCTTCTTCTTCTTCTTCTTCTTCTTCTTCTTCTTCTTCTCCTCCTCTCCTCTTTCTTCTTCTTCTTCTTCTTCTTCTTCTTCTTCTTCTTCTTCTTCTTCTTCTTCTTCTTCTTCTTCTTCTTCTTCTTCTTCTTCTTCTTCTTTCTTCTCCTCCTCCTCGTCCTCCTCCTCCTCCTCCTCCTCCTCCTCCTCTTCTTCTTCTTCTTCTTCTTCTTCTTCTTCTTCTTCTTCTTCTTCTTCTTCTTCTTCTTCTTCTTCTTCCTCCTCTTCTTCTTCTTTTCTTCTTTCTTCTTCTCCCTCCTCCTGTTCCTCCCTCCTCCTTCTACTTCTTCTTCTAAACTAAAACTAAAACTAATATAAACTAAACTAAAATAAACTAAAACTAAAACTAATCTAAAATAAACTAAACTAAAATAAACTAAAACTAAAACTAATCTAAAATAAACTAAACTAAAACTAAAACTAAAATAAAACTATAACTAAAACAGAAACTAAACTAAAAAAACAAAAAGAAACTAATTAAACAAAAAAAGGGGGAGGAGCTCACCTGGTGGAGGGGGAGGCCGGACGGCTGCGGCGGCCGCTGGAGGAGCCGGCGACCCGGTGGAGGGTGAGGCCGGACAGCCGTAGCGGGACGGGGCGGGGACGGCCGCGGCGCGGCTGGCCGGCGTGGAAGAGGCGGCGGGGCCGCGGTGGAGGTCGGGGAGGGGTGTGGGGCGGCGGGGCGGCCGGCTACGCCGGACGAGGTTGGCGGAGGCGGTGCGGGCCGGTGTGGGTGGGGGATGGCGAAGGAGGGGAGGGGGCGGGGGGGGGGGGCGATGTGGAAGGGGCGGCGAGGGTGCGGTGGAGGTCGGGGGGCCGCAGGGGAGGGGTGCGCGGCGGCCGGCTACGACACACGGGGTCGGCGGCGGCGATGCGGGTGTGGGTGGGGAGGGAATGAGAGAGTGGAGAGAAGAGACAGAGGACGGGGGCGGGACGACCGTTAATGTACCCGCCTCTTTGCCATCAGCCAACGGTCGGCAAAGAGGTGTGGCCGGTGGGCTTGAGTTGGTTAAACAATAACTGGACCCACCCACCTCTTTGTCGTCTGCTAGCGGACGTCAAAGATTCCTTACCGTCAGCCAGTGGACGGCAAAGAACTGGCTCATGGCAAAGACCTTGTTTGCCATCAGCCACATCTTTGCCATCCATTTTCGTGTGGCTGACGGCAAAGACCTTCTTTGCCGTCAGCAAGCGGACGACAAAGAGTTGGCAGACGACAAATAAGCTAATTCCAGTAGTGTACTATTACTCCACACATCGACCGCTATCCAACATGCATCTAGAGTATTAAGTTCATAAGAACGGAGTAACACTTTAAGCAAGATGACATGATGTAGAGGGATAAATTCATGCAATATGATATAAACCCCATCTTTTTATCCTCGATGGCAACAATACAATACGTGTCGTTTCCCCTACTGTCACTGGGATCGAGCACCGCAAGATTGAACCCAAAGCTAAGCACTTCTCCCATTGCAAGAAAGATCAATCTAGTAGGCCAAACCAAACTGATAATTCGAAGAGACTTGCAAAGATAACCAATCATACATAAAAGAATTCAGAGGAGATTCAAATATTGTTCATAGATAATCTTGATCATAAACCCACAATTCATCGGATCTCGACAAACACACCGCAAAAGAAGATTACAATGAATAGATCTCCAAGAGAATCGAGGAGAACTTTGTATTGAGATCCAAAGAGAGAGAAGAATCCATCTAGCTAATAACTATGGACCCGAAGGTTTGAGGTGAACTACTCACACATCATCGGAGAGGCTATGGTGTTGATGTAGAAGCCCTCCGTGATCGATGCCCCCTCCAGCGGAGCGCCGGAAAAGGCCCCAAGATGGGATCTCACGGGTACAGAAGGTTGCGGCGGTGGAAATAGGGTTTTGGCTTCGTCCCTGTTGTTTTCGGGGTACGTAGGTATATATAGGAGGAAGAAGTAGGTCGGTGGAGCTACGAGGGGCCCACTAGGGTGGAGGGCGCGCCCAGGGGGTAAGCGCGCCCCCTACCTCATGGCCTCCTCGTTGTTGTTTGACGTCCACTCCAAGTCCTCTGGATCATGTTTGTTCAGAAAATCACGTTCCCGAAGGTTTCATTCCGTTTGGACTCTGTTTAATATTCCTTTTCTACGAAACACTGAAATAGGCAAAAAATAACAATTTGGGCCGGGCCTCCGGTTAATAGGTTAGTCCCAAAAATAATATAAAAGTGTATAATAAAGCCCATTAAACATCCAAAACAGAATATATAATAGCATGGAACAATAAAAAATTATAGATACGTTGGAGACGTATCATTACGTTGTGACGTTTGGTAGCACACAAAGTGTTCCTCCGGTATTCGGGAGTTGCATAGTCTCATAGTCATAGGAACATGTATAAGTCATGAAGAAAGCAATAGCAACATACTAAACGATCAAGTGCTAAGCTAACAGAATGGGTCATGTCAATCACATCATTCCCTAATGATGTGATCCCATTGATCAAATGACAACTCATGTCTATGGCTAGGAAACTTAACCATCTTTGATCCAACGAGCTAGTCAAGTAGAGGCATACTAGTGACACTTAGTTTGTCTATGTATTCACACATGTATTATGTTTTCGGTTAATACAATTCTAGCATGAATAATAAACATTTATCACTACAGGAATCAGCTACTTTGTCATCAGCCACGGCAGACGGCAAAGGCATGTACGGCGGACGGCAAAGGTCTTTGCGGTCCGCCGCGGACGGCAAAAGGCTCCGACAAAGAAAGGGACGGCAAAGGCGCCTTTGCCGTCTGCTTTCTGCGGCTGACGGCAAAGGCGCCTTTGCCGTCCGCCGCAGACGGCAAAGCAAAGTGGTAGTACCGCTTATAGGCGGTAGTACCGCCTATGGCCATAAGCGGTAGTACCGCTTCCGGAGCGGTAGTACCGCCTATGGCCATAAGCGGTAGTACCGCCAAATTTTTATTTAAAAAAAATTTTGAATTTTTTTTCTGTTTTTCAAATTTCTAAATTATTTTAACCTCTAATCTCTAATCACCCCTCATCACTGCTCAATCTCTAATCACCTCTCATCATTCCAAATCATCTAACTTCCCGGCTGGTCACCCATCCTCTCACTACTCCAGCCTGAGCACGCTTAACTTCCGGGTTCTATTCTCTCTCGTTTCCACATCTGCACTTGTTGTTTTCCTGACAATAGTAAGATGTCAATCCTATTAAACCTTAGGAGTTTAGCTTGACCATGAAGTCACACGTTTCACTGTTTGAGTTCATAACTATTATTCTAAAAAATAATAATTATTTAGGAACACTAATACTTCTTGAATAAGTAGTTTGACCATAGTTTGACCACGGTTTGACCACAGTTTGACTAGATTTGACCAAAATTCAAAAAAACTGAAATAATTATTTAGTAACACTAATATTCTTGAATAATTATTTAGGAACACTAATACTTCTTGAATAAGTAGTTTGACCACGGTTTGACTAGATTTGACCAAAATTCAAAAACACTGAAATAATTATTTAGTAACACTAATATTCTTGAATAATTATTTAGTAACACTAATACTTCTTAAATAAGTAGTTTGACCACAGTTTGACCAGATTTAACCAAAATCCAAAAAAAATAAATTGAAATTTGAGCATATCTTTTTTTCCTTTTAGAATTTGAGGATTCTAAAAATTTGCAAACAGGCCGTAGGCTGTTCCCATTGGAGAAGAGATAATTGTTTGCTATATGATGAGGATTCTAAATAAGTAGTTTGACCACAGTTCCCATCATGTTATCGCCCCAAGCGGTAGTACCGCGGCGGGAGCGGTACTACCGCTTATCGCCCCCAAGCGGTAGTACCGCTGCCACAGCGGTAGTACCGCTTTGCTTTGTCGTCTGCCGTTTTGTCTCTTTGCCGGCAAAGAGGGGGCTTTTTTTTCCGTGAACGGCTCGTTAGGGGGGCCACCTCTCTCCCCAAGCGGTACTACCGCCTATAAGCGGTAGTACCGCTTTGCTTTGCCGTCCACCGTTTTTTCTCTTTGCCGTCTGCTAGCAGACGGCAAAGAGGGGGCGTTTGGGGGCGTTTTTTCCGTAAACGGCTCGTTGGTGGGGCCACCTCTCGCCCCAAGCGGTAGTACCGCGGGCGGAGCGGTACTACCGCTGTAGCAGCGGTACTACCGCTTATGGCCATAAGCGGCAGTACTGCCTATGGCCTTAAGCGGTAGTACCGCTTTGCTTTGCCGTCCGCCGTTTTGTCTCTTTGCCGTCTGCTAGCAGACGACAAAGAGGGGGCATTTTTTTTTCCGCAAACGGGTCGTTAGTGGGGGGCCACCTCTCTCCCCAAGCGGTACTACCGCCTATAAGCGGTAGTACCGCTTTGCTTTGCCGTCCGCCTTTTCTTTGCCGTCCGCCGGCTGTGAGTGGGTGGGACGTGCGTCTAGGATTTCGCCAAGTCATCGATCCGTGTGGTCTATCCGCGTGGTGTGCTTCTTCTTTGCCGTTCGCCAGCTGACGGCAAAGAAGTGACTGATGGCAAAGGCTTCTTTGCCGTCCGCCAGCTGACGGCAAAGAAGTGACTGATGGCAAAGGCCTGTTTTGCCGTCTGCCTGTTGTTTGCCGTCCGCTTTTATCTAGCAGATGGCAAAGACCTTCTTTGCCATCTGCTAGCAGACGGCAAAGAGCTGGCAGATGGCAAATTAGCTGATTCCAGTAGTGTATCATGAAATAAGGAAATAAATAATAACTTTATTATTACCTCTAGGGCATATTTCCTTCAGTATCCCACTTGCACTAGAGTCAATAATTTAGATTACACAGTAATGATTCTAAGACCCATGGAGCCTTGGTGCTGATCATGTTTTGCTCGTGAGAGAGGCTTAGTCAACGGGTCTGCAACATTCAGATCTGTATGTATCTTGCAAATCTCTATGTCCCCACCCTGGACTTGATCGCAGATGGAATTGAAGCGTCTCTTGATGTGCTTGGTTCTCTTGTGAAATCTGGATTCCTTTGCCAAGGCAATTGCACCAGTATTGTCACAAAAGATTTTCATTGGACCCGATGCACTAGGTATGACACCTAGATCGGATATGAAATCCTTCATCCAGACTCCTTCATTTGCTGCTTCCGAACTGCTCCAACTGACAGCTCCACCGTTCAATATAAACATGTATCCGGTTTGCGATTTAGAATCGTCCGGATCAGTGTCAAAGCTTGCATCGACGTAACCATTTACGACGAGCTCTTTGTCACCTCTATAAACGAGAAACATATCCTTAGTCCTTTTCAGGTATTTCAGGATGTTCTTGACCGCTGTCCAGTGATCCACTCCTGGATTACTTTGGTACCTCCCTGCTAAACTAATAGTAAGGCACACATCAGGTCTGGAACACAGCATTGCATACATGATAGAGCCTATGGCTGAAGCATAGGGAACATCTTTCATTTTCTCTCTATCTTCTGCAGTGGTCGGGCATTGAGTCTTACTCAACTTCACACCTTGTAACACAGGCAAGAAACCTTTCTTTGCCTGATCCATTTTGAACTTCTTCAAGACTTTGTCAAGGTATGTGCTTTGTGAAAGTCCAATTAAGCGTCTTGATCTATCTCTATAGATCTTGATGCCCAATATATAAGCAGCTTCACCGAGGTCTTTCATTGAAAAACTCTTATTCAAGTATCCTTTTATGCTATCCGGAAATTCTATATCATTTCCAATGAACAATATGTCATCCACATATAAGATTAGAAATGCTACAGAGCTCCCACTCACTTTCTTGTAAATACAGGCTTCTCCAAAAGTCTGTATAAAACCATATGCTTTGATCACACTATCAAAACGTTTATTTCAACTCTGAGAGGCTTGCACCAGTCCATAAATGGATCGCTGGAGCTTGCACACTTTGTTAGCACCCTTTGGATCGATAAAACCTTAAGGTTGCATCATATACAAATCTTCTTCCAGAAATCCATTCAGGAATGCAGTCTTTACATCCATTTGCCAAATTTCATAATCATAAAATGCGGCAATTGCTAACATGATTCGGACGGACTTAAGCATCGCTATGGGTGGGAAGGTCTCATCATAGTCAACTCCTTGAACTTGTCAAAAACCTTTCACAACAAGTCGAGCTTTGTAGATAGTAACATTACCATTAGCGTCTGTCTTCTTCTTGAAGATCCATTTATTCTCGATGGCTTGCCGATCATCGAGCAAGTCAACCAAAGTCCACACTTTGTTCTCATACATGGATCCCATCTCAGATTTCATGGCCTCAAGCCATTTTGCGGAATCTGGGCTCATCATCGCTTCCTCATAGTTCATAGGTTCATCATGGTCTAGTAACATGACCTCCAGAACAGGATTACCGTACCACTCTGGTGCGGATCTTACTCTGGTTGACCTATGAGGTTCGGTAGTAACTTTATCCGAAGTTTCATGATCATTATCATTAGCTTCCTCACTAATTGGTGTAGGTGTCACAGGAACCGGTTTCTGTGATGAACAACTTTCCAATAAGGGAGCAGGTACAGTTACCTCATCAAGTTCTACTTTCCTCCCACTCACTTCTTTCGAGAGAAACTCCTTCTCTAGAAAGGATCCATTCTTAGTAACGAAAGTCTTGCCTTCGGATATGTGATAGAAGGTGTACCCAACTGTCTCTTTTGGGTATCCTATGAAGACACATTCCTCCGATTTGGGTTCTAGCTTATCAGGTTGAAGCTTTTTCACATAAGCATCGCAGCCGCAAACTTTAAGAAACGACAACTTTGGTTTCTTGCCAAACCACAGTTCATAAGGAGTCGTCTCAACGGATTTAGATGGTGCCCTATTTAACGTGAATGCAACCGTCTCTAAAGCATAACCCCAAAATGATAGCGGTAAATTGCTACCTCTTGAGCACCGCGTTGGTTTTCCCTTCAAGAGGAAAGGGTGATGCAGTAAAGTAGCGTAAGTATTTCCCTCAGTTTTGAGAACCAAGGTATCAATCCAGTAGGAGACCACGTGCGAGTCCCACGCACCTACACAAAGAATAAGAACCTCGCAACCAACGTGACAAAGGGGTTGTCAATCCCTTCACGGTCACTTACGAGACTGAGATCTGATAGATATGATAAGATAATATTTTTGGTATTTTTATGATAAAGGGAAAATAAAGATGCAAAGTAAAATAAACGGTAAAAGAACTATTTTGTGGATGAAAGATTAATATGATGGAAAATAGACCCCGGGGCCATAGGTTTCACTAGTGGCTTCTCTCTAGAGCATAAGTATTACGGTGGGTAAACAAATTACTGTCGAGCAATTGATAGAGTTGAGCATAGTTATGAGAATATCTAGGTATGATCATGTATATAGGCATCACGTCCGCGACAAGTAGACCGAAACGATTCTGCATCTACTACTATTACTCCACACATCGACTGCTATCCAGCATGCATCTAGAGTATTAAGTTCATAAGAACAGAGTAACGCTTTAAGCAAGATGAAATGATGTAGAGGGATAAACTCAAGCAATATGATGTAAACCCCATCTTTTTATCCTCGATGGCAGCAATACAATACGTGCCTTGCTGCCCCTGCTGTCACTGGGAAAGGACACCGCAAGATTGAACCCAAAGCTAAGCACTTCTCCCATTGCAAGAAAGATCAATCTAGTAGGCAAAACTAAACCGAAAATTTGAAGAGACTTGCAAAGATAACCAATCATACATAAAAGAATTCAGAGGAGATTCAAATATTATTCATAGATAATCTGGATCATAAACCCACAATTCGTCGGATCTCGACAAACACACTGCTAAAAAGATTACATCGAAAAGATCTCCAAGAAGATCGAGGAGAAATTTGTATTGAGATCCAAAGAGAGAAGAAGCCATCTAGCTAATAACTATGGACCCGAAGTTCTGAAGTAAACTACTCACACATCATCGGAGAGGCTATGGTGTTGATGTAGAAGCCCTCCGTGATCAATGCCCCCTCCGGCGGAGCGCCGGAAAAGGCCCCAAGATGGGATCTCACGGGTACAGAAGGTTGTGGCGGTGGAAATAGGTTTTTGGCTCCGTATATGATGTTTCCAGCGTATATGGGTATATATAGGAGGAAGAAGTACGTGGGCGGAGCAACGAGGGGCCCACGAGGGTGGAGGGCGCGCTCAGGGGGGTAGGCGCGCCCCCTGCCTCGTGCCTTCCTCGTTGATTGCTTTACGTGGACTCCAAGTCCTCTGGATCACGTTCGTTCCGAAAATCACGTTCCCGAAGGTTTCATTCCGTTTGGACTCCGTTTGATATCCTTTTCTTCGGAACACTGAAATAGGCAAAAAAACAGCAATCTGGGCTGGGCCTCCAGTTAATAGGTTAGTCCCAAAAATAATATAAAATTGATAATAAAGCCCATTAACCATCTAAAACTGAATATATAATAGCATGGAACAATCAAAAATTATAGATACGTTGGAGACGTATCAAGCATCCCCAAGCTTAATTCCTGCTCGTCCTCGAGTAGGTAAATGATAAAAACAAATTTTTTGATGTGGAATGCTACTTAGCATAATTTTCAATGTAATTCTTCTTATTGTGGCATGAATGTTCAGATTCGATATGATTCAAGATAAAAGTTTAATGTTGACATAAAAACAATAATACTTCAAGCATGCTAACCAAGCAATTTTGTCTTATCAAAATAACATAGCCAAAGCAAGTTTATCCCTACAAAATCATATAATCTGGCTATGCTCCATCTTCCCCACACAAAATATTCATATCATGTACAACCCCGATGACAAGCCAAGCAATTGGTTCATACTTTTTAACGTGCTTCAGGTTTTTCAAGCTTTACGCAATACATGAGCGCAAGCCATGGATATAGCACTATGGTGGAATGTGGTATAATGATAGGGGTTATGTGGGAAGACAAAAAAGGAGAAAGTCTCACATCGACGAGGCTAATTAACGGGCTATGGAGATGCCCATCAATTGATGTCATTGCAAGGAGTAGAATTGCCATGCAACAGATGCACTAGAGCTATAAGTATATGAAATCTCAACAAAAGAAACTAAGTGGGTGTGCATCAAACTTGCTTGCTCATGAAGACCTCGGGCATTTGAGGAAGCCCATCATCGGAATATACAAGCCAAGTTCTATAATGAAATTTCCCACTAGTATATGAAACTGACAAAATGAGAGACTCTCTATTATGAAGATCATGGTGCTACTTTGAAGCAAAAGTGTGGTAAAAAGATAGTAACATTGTCCCTTCTTTCTTTTTCTCTTTTTTTATTGGGCCTTTCTCTTTTTTTTATGGCCTCCTTTTTTTTATTTAGTCCGGAATCTCATCCCGACTTGTGGGGGAATCATAGTCTCCATCATCCTTTCCTCACTTGGGACAATGCTCTAATAATGATGATCATCACACTTTTATTTACTTACAACTCAAGAATTATGACTCGATACTTATAACAAGATATGACTCCATGTGAATGCCTCCGGCGGTGTACCAGGATATGCAATGAATCAAGAGTGACATGTATGAAAGAATTATGAACGGTGGCTTTGCAATAAATACAATGTCAACTACATGATCATGCAAAGCAATATGACAATGATGGAACGTGTCATGATAAACGAAATGGTGGAAAGTTTCATGGCAATATATCTCGGAATGGCTATGGAAATGCCATAATAGGTAGGTATGGTGGCTGTTTTGAGGAAGATATAAGGAGGTTTATGTGTGATAGAGCGTATCATATCACGGGGTTTGGATGCATCGGCGAAGTTTGCACCAACTCTCGAGGTGAGAAAGGGCAATGCACGATACCGTAGAGGCTAGAAAATTGCGGAAAGGTAAGTGTGCGTATAATCTATTGACTCACATGAGTCATAAAGAACTCATATACTTATTGCAAAAGTCTATTTGCCCTCGAAGCAAAGTACTACTACGCATGCTCCGGGGGGGATAGATTGGTAGGAAAAGACCATCGCTCGTCCCCGACCGCTACTCATAAGGAAGACAATCAATAAACACCTCATGCTCTGACTTTGTTACATAACGGTTCACCATACGTGCATGCTACGAGATTCACAAACTTCTACAAAAGTATTTCTCAATTTCACAATTACTCAACTAGCACAACCATGATATTACTACCTTTATATCTCAAAACGATTATCAAGCATCAAATTTCTTATGATATTATAATTAAAGAAAATTGCCATGCTGTTTTGTAGGACTCTCAAAATGATATAAGTGAAGCATGAGATAACAATAGTTTCTATAAAACAAATCCACCACCGTGCTCTAAAAGATATAAGTGAAGCACTAGAGCAAAAACTATATAGCTCAAAAGATATAAGTGAAGCACATAGAGTATTCTAATAAATTCCGATTTATGTGTGTCTCTCTCAAAAGGTGTGTACAGCAAGGATGATTGTGGTAAACTAAAAACAAAAGACTCAAATAATACAAGGCACTCCAAGAAAAACACATATCATGTGGTGAATAAAAATATTGCTCCAAGTAAAGTTACCGATGGAAGTAGACGAAAGAGAGGATGCCTTCCGGGGCATCCCCAAGCTTTGGCTTTTTGGTGTCCTTAGATTATCTTGGGTTCCTTGGGCATCCCCAAGCTTAGGCTCTTGCCACTCCTTGTTCCATAATCCATCAAATCTTTTACCCAAAACTTGAAAACTTCACAACACAAAACTTAGCAGAAAAATCTCGTGAGCTCCGTTAGCGAAAGAAAAAAAACACCACTTCAAGGTACTGTATTGAACTCATTCTTTATTTATATTGGTGTTAAACTTACTGTATTCCAACTTCTCTATGATTTATAAACTATTTTACTAGCCATAGATTCATCAAAATAAGCAAACAACACACGAAAAACAGAATCTGTCAAAAACAGAACAGTCTATAGGAATCTGTAACTAACGCAAACTTCTGGAACTCAAAAACATCTACCAAAATAGGAAGTCCTAGATAATTTGTTTATTGATCAGCTGCAATTGGAATCAATATTTTATCACGTTCTGGTGATTTTTAACAATTCTGGGACTGAGCGCAAAGTTTCTAGAATTTTCAGCAAGATCAAATAACTATCATCCAAGAAGATCCTATAGGTTTAACTTGGCACAAACACTAATTAAAACATAAAAAATCTAACCAGAGACTAAACAAATTATTTATTCAATAACAGCAAGGAAAAACATTGGCTTGTCTCCCAACAAGTGCTTTTCTTTTAAAGCCTTTTAGCTAGGCATTGATAATTTTAATGATGCTCACATGAAAGACAAGAATTGAAGCGCAAAGAGAGCATCATAAAACACGTGACAAACACATCTAAGTCTAACATACTTCCTATGCATAGGCATATTATAAGCAAACAAATTTGCAAGGCAAGCAAAAACTAGCATATGCAAGGAAGAAGAAAGTGACGATAGCAATCTCAACATGAAGAGAGGTAATTTAGTAACATGAAAACTTCTACAACCATATTTTCCTCTCTCATAATAATTACTCGTGGGATCATAAGAAAATTCAACAAAATAGCTATCACATAAAATATTTTCAACACGATCCACATGCATGCGAAGTTGACACTCTTCCAAAATAGTGGGATTAACATTAACTAAAGTCATGACCTCCCCAAACCCACTTTAATCAAAAAAATCATAAGATTGGACATTATCCAAATATGTGGGATCTAAAGTTGACACTCTTCCAAACCCACTTTCAATATTATTGCAAACATTATTATCAATCTCATATTCATGATGGGGCTTAAATAAATTTTCAAGATCATAAGAAGAATCACCCCAATCATGATCATTGCAACAAGTAGTGGACATAGCAAAACTAGCATCCCCAAGCTTGGGGTTTTGCATATTATTGGCACAATTGACATTAATAAAATTTATAATAAAATCATTGCAATCATGCTTTTTATTCAAGGAGCTATCGTGAATCTCTTCATAAATTTCTTCATCACAATTTTCAGATTCATGAATCTCAAGCAAAACTTCATAAAGATAATCAAGTGCACAAAACTCACTAGCAATTGGTTCATCATAATTGGATCTCTTAAAAAGATTAGCAAGCGAATGAGGATCCATAGATCTTAGGTTCTCTGTTTAGTAATAAATAATTTTTCTAACCAAACGAGCAAACGAGCCAAGTAAGACATAAAGGCAAATGGAAAGACGAACAGAAGAAGGGCGAATAAAACGGCAAGGGTGAAGTGGGGGAGAGGAAAACGAGAGGCAAATGGCAAATAATGTAATGCGAGGGATTAGGTTTGTGATGGGTACTTGGTATGTCTTGACTTGTGCGTAGACTCCTCGGCAACGGCACCAGAAATCCTTCTTGCTACCTCTTGAGCACTGCGTTGGTTTTCTCTTGAAGAGGAAAGGGTGATGCAGTAAAGTAGCGTAAGTATTTCCCTCAGTTTTGAGAACCAAGGTATCAATCCAGTAGGAGACCACGTGCGAGTCCCACGCACCTACACAAACAATAAGAAACTCGCAACCAACGTGATAAAGGGGTTGTCAATCCCTTCACGGTCACTTACGAGAGTGAGATCTGATAGATATGATAAGATAATATTTTTTGTATTTTTATGATAAAGGGAAAATAAAGATGCAAAGTAAATAACTATTTTTGTGGATGAAAGATTAATATGATGGAAAATAGACCCGGGGGCCATAGGTTTCACTAGTGGCTTCTCTCAAGAGCATAAGTATTACGGTGGGTAAACAAATTACTGTCGAGCAATTGATAGAATTGAGCATAGTTATGAGAATATCTCGGTATGATCATGTATATAGGCATCACGTCCATGACAAGTAGACCGAAACGATTCTGCATCTACTACTATTACTCCACACATCGACCGCTATCCAGCATGCATCTAGAGTATTAAGTTCATAAGAATAGAGTAACGCTTTAAGCAAGATGACATGATGTAGAGGGATAAACTCAAGCAATATGATGTAAACCCCATCTTTTTATCCTCGATGGCAACAATACAATACGTGCCTTGCTGCCCCTGCTGTCACTAGGAAAGGACACCGCAAGATTGAACCCAAAGCTAAGCACTTCTCCCATTGCAAGAAAGATCAATCTAGTAGGCCAAACTAAACCAAAAATTCGAAGAGACTTGCAAAGATAACCAATCATACATAAAAGAATTCAGAGGAGATTCAAATATTATTCATAGATAATCTGGATCATAAACCCACAATTCATCGGATCTCGACAAACACACCACAAAAGAAGATTACATCGAATAGATCTCCAAGAAGATCGAGGAGAACTTTGTATTGAGATCCAAAGAGAGAAGAAGCCATCTAGCTAATAACTATGGACCCGAAGGTCTGACGTAAACTACTCACACATCATCGGAGAGGCTATGGTGTTGATGTAGAAGCCCTCCGTGATCAATGCCTCCTCTGGCGGAGCGCCGGAAAAGGCCCCAAGATGGGATCTCATGGGTACAGAAGGTTGCGGCGGTGGAAATAGGTTTTTGGCTCCGTATCTGATGTTTCCAGCGTATATGGGTATATATAGGAGGAAGAAGTACGTCGGTGGAGCAACGAGGGGCCCACGAGGGTGGAGGGCGCGCCCAGGGGGGTAGGCGCGCCCTCTGCCTCATGCCTTCCTCGTTGATTGCTTTACGTGGACTCCAAGTCCTTTGGATCACGTTCATTCCGAAAATCACGTTCCCGAAGGCTTCATTCCGTTTGGACTCCGTTTGATATCCTTTTCCTTCGGAACACTGAAATAGGCAAAAAAACAACAATCTGGGCTGGGCCTCCGGTTAATAGGTTAGTCCCAAAAATAATATAAAAGTGTATAATAAAGCCCATTAACCATCTAAAACAGAATATATAATAGCATGGAACAATCAAAAATTATAGATACGTTGGAGACGTATCATAAATCAGTAAGAGACATCATAGATCGCACCATATCTAGTAAAGTACGATTACGACGTTCGGATACACCATTACGTTGTGGTGTTCCGGGTGGCGTGAGTTGCGAAACTATTCCGCATTGTTTCAAATGAAGACTAAACTCGTAACTCAAATATTCTCCTCCATGATCAGATTGTAGAAACTTTATTTTCTTGTTACGATGATTTTCCACTTCACTCTGAAATTCTTTGAACTTTTCAAATGTTTCAGACCTATGTTTCATCAAGTAGATATACCCATATCTGCTCAAATCATCTGTGAAGGTGAGAAAATAACGATACCCGCCGCGAGCCTCAACATTCATCGGTCCACATACATCAGTATGTATGACCTCCAACAAATCTGTTGCTCGCTCCATTCTTCCGGAGAACGGCATTTTAGTCATCTTGCCCATGAGGCATGGTTCGCAAGTACCAAGTGATTCATAATCAAGTGATTCCAAAAGTCCATCAGAATGGAGTTTCTTCATGCGCTTTACACCAATATGACCCGAACGGCAGTGCCACAAATAAGTTGCACTATCATTATCAACTCTGCATCTTTTAGCTTCAATACTATGAATATGTGTATCTCCACTATCGAGATTCAAAAAGAATAGACCACTCTTTAAGGGTGCATGACCATAAAAGATATTACTCATGTAAATAGAACAACCATTATTCTCTGATTTAAATGAATAACCGTCTCGCATCAAACAAGATGCAGATATAATGTTCATGCTCAACGCTGGCACCAAATAACTATTATCCAGGTCTAAAACTAATCCCGAAGGTAGATGTAGAGGTAGCGTGCCGACCGCGATCACATCGACTTTGAATCATTTCCCACGCGCATCGTCACCTCGTCCTTAGCCAATCTTTGCTTAATCCGTAGTCCCTGTTTCCAGTTGCAAATATTAGCAACAGAACCAGTATCAAATACCCAGGCACTACTGCGAGAATTAGTAAGGTACCACTACAAAAAAAAACTTCCGTGATGATACGTGTTTGTCACAGTAGGTCACGTTTTCTGTCATGCATGTACATCCATGACAAATTTATGACAGAATCAAGATAGTCATACATGTGCTGTCGTAGAAGTGTTCCATGACATTAACAAAATTATCATTGATGTCTACTACGCAACCTTCTTCTTGTAGACGTTGTTGGGCCTCCAAGTGCAGAGGTTTGTAGGACAGTAGCAAATTTCCCTCAAGTGGATGACCTAAGTTTTATCAATCCGTGGGAGGCGTAGGATGAAGATGGTCTCTCTCAAGCAACCCTGCAACCAAATAACAAAGAGTCTCTTGTGTCCCCAACACACCCAATACAATGGTAAATTGTATAGGTGCACTAGTTCGGCGAAGAGATGGTGATACAAGTGCAATATGGATGGTAGATATAGGTTTTTGTAATCTGAAAATATAAAAACAGCAAGGTAACAAGCGATAAAAGTGAGCGTAAACGGTATTGCAATGCTAGGAAACAAGGCCTAGGGTTCATACTTTCACTAGTGCAAGTTCTCTCAACAATAATAACATAATTGGATCATATAACTATCCCTCAACATGCAACAAAGAGTCACTCCAAAGTCACTAATAGCGGAGAACAAACGAAGAGATTATGGTAGGGTATGAAACCACCTCAAAGTTATTCTTTCCAATCAATCCATTGGGCTATTCCTGTAAGTGTCACAAACAGCCCTAGAGTTCGTACTAGAATAACACCTTAAGACACAAATCAACCAAAACCCTAATGTCACCTAGATACTCCAATGTCACCTCAAGTATCCGTGGGTATGATTATACGATATGCATCACACAATCTTAGATTCATCTATTCAACCAACACATAGAACCTCAAAGAGTGCCCCAAAGTTTCTACCGGAGAATCAAGACGAAAACGTGTGCCAACCCCTATGCATAGGTTCATGGGCGGAACCCGCAAGTTGATCACCAAAACATATATCAAGTGAATCACGTGATATCCCATTGTCACCACAGATACGCACGGCAAGACATACATCAAGTGTTCTCAAATCATTAAAGACTCAATCCGATAAGATAACTTCAAAGGGAAAACTCAATCCATTACAAGAGAGTAGAGGGGGAGAAGCAACATAAGATCCAACTATAATAGCAAAGCTCGCGATACATCAAGATCGTGCCAAATCAAGAACATGAGAGAGAGAGAGAGAGAGATCAAACACATAGCTACTGGTACATACCCTCAGTCCCGAGGGTGAACTACTCCCTCCTCGTCATGGAGAGCGCCGGGATGATGAAGATGGCCACCGGTGAGGGATCCCCCCTCCGGCAGGGTGCCGGAACAGGGTCCCGATTGACTTTTGGTGGCTACAGAGGCTTGCGGCGGCAGAACTCTAGATCTATTCTGTTCCCCGATCGTTTTAGGGTATAGGGGTATATATAGGAGGAAGAAGTACGTCAGGGGAGCCACGAGGGGCCCATGAGGGTGGAGGGCGCTCCCTAGGGGGGGTGGGTGCGCCCCCTACCTCGTGGCTCCCTCGTTTCTTTCCTGACGTGCACTCAAAGGCTATCGGTAGCTTTCCTTCCAAAAATAACTTCTCCAGAAGGTTTCATTCCGTTTCGACTCCGTTTGATATTCCTTTTCTTCGAAACACTGAAACAAGGAAAAAACTGGAACTGGCACTGGGCTCTGGGTAAATAGGAGTCCCAAAAATAATATAAAAGTGCATAGTAAAGCCCATAAAACATCCAAGATGGATAATATAATAGCATGAATACTTCATAAATTATAGATACGTTGGAGACGTATCAGCATCCCCAAGCTTAATTCCTGCTCGTCCTCGAGTAGGTAAATGATAAAAGAAATAATTTATGAAGTGTGAATGCTAGCAAGTGCATAAGTTTGATCAATGATAATTTCAATCACCTTTTCTAGCATCATTATATTCATAGCAGTAGCTCAACTCATAGAACTTTGCATGATCAAGTAACAAACTATTCACATGTTAAAGCATAGATCATAAACTTTCTTGAAAATTAATAAAACAGTTTTCAGTCATCAAACAATTGCAATTCATCTTATTTTCAGGAAGAGTCTATGTCAGAGCTTTGATTCAACAAACTTCACATACTCAACTATCATTTAGTCTTCCATGATTGCTACCACTCAAAGCATATTTTTAGAACAAATAGTATTCATCGAACACAGAGAAAGATAGGGGCTTAATGTTTCGCCGCCCAACCTTTTACCTCAAGGGTAATGTCAACAGTAATAATTCATGCTCAAATATATTTGAATGGCCATATATGCTTAGATCTTTCCATCACATGATGCTTGCCAACTAAAGAGTAGGTTGGAATGAGAAGGAATACTACTGACTCTTGCATAAAAGTAAAAGATAGGCCCTTCGCAGAGGGAAGCAGGGATTTGTAGAGCTGCCAGAGCTCGAAGCAAAAACAGAGATGAAAATAATTTTGAGAGGTATGCTTTCATTGTCAACATAACGACCAAGAGTTCCCAATATCTTCCATACTACATACATTATAGGCGGTTCCCAAACAGAAAGGTAAAGATTTTTACTCCCCCTCCACCAACAATCATCAATCCATGGCTTGCCCGAAACAACGGGTGCCTCCAACTAACATCAAACCTGGGGGAGTTTTGTTTGCAATTATATTTGATTTGATTTCGATCTTTTTGATCATGGGACTGGGCATCCCGGTTACCAGCCATTTTCTCATGAATGATGAGAGGAGTCCACTCATCGTGAGAATAACCCACCTAGCATGGAAGATACTGCTAACCCGTAGTCGCTACATGAGCAATTCGGGCATACAAAACAGATTATTATTTGAAGGTTTAGAGTTTGGCACATGCAAATTTACTTGGAACGGCAGGTAAATACCGCATATAGGTAGATATGGTGGACACTCATGGAAGAAACTTGGTTCAAGGAATTTGGATGCACAAGCAGTATTCCCGCTTAGTACAGATATTTTGGCTAGCAAAGGATTCTAAATAGCAAGCACCACATGTTAGAGGATCCAAAACAATATAACTTATACAAATATACCCAAGCATAACTCATTATGTTGTCTTCCTTGTCCTGCTTCAACTAATTTGCTCAGGTTGAAAATAATTAATGGGGCTCACAATCATAGAAGATGTCCAAGATAGTATTATATTTGAAATCTCTCTTCCTTCAATATTCTTTCATGAATTGTTGAAGTGACCAATACAATGTTTGCTAACCTTCAATAAATTTACCACCTCTACTTCTTATATGTGAAGGCATTACTCCCCATGGGAAAGGCATATGAAACATATATAATTTAATATTTATGACATTCAAATCATTCAACCATTTACTCATAGGATATAAGTGAAGCACACGAGTAAATGACTTACTACTCCAAAAAGATATAAGTGAAGATCAATGAGTAGTTAAATAATTATGTAGCTATGTGAAGACTCTCTCTCATTTAAGAATTTCAGATCTAATGTATTTTATTCAAGCAGCAAGCAAAACAAAATAAAATGACATTTCAAGGATAGCACACATCATGTGAAGAAGCAAAAACTTAGGATCAACCGATACTAACCGATAGTCGTCGAAGAAGAAAGGTGGGATGCCAACCGGGGCATCCCCAAGCTTAGACGCTTGAGACTTCTTGAAATATTATCTTGGGATGCCTTGGGCATCCCCAAGCTTGAGCTTTTGTGTCTTCTTAATTCCTCTCATATCACGGTCTCCCTAAATCTCAAAAGCTTCATCCACACAAAACTCAACAAGGACTCGTGAGATAAGTTAGTATAAACCAATGCAAAAACCTTATCATACTCTAATGTAGCAAATCACTAAAATTGTTATTCAACATTTCATACTAAGTGCCTCTGCGTATTTAATAGTCCTATCCTCAAATAGAATCATTAAAGAAGCAAACATATGCAAACAATGCAAACATAACAACAATCTGCCTAAACAGGACAGTCTGTAAAGAATGCAGCAAGATCCATACTTCCCTAGCTCCAAAAATTATGAAAGAAAATTACTACTGTATTAAATTTATCAGAGCTTAATATGCAAAAGGTTTCATCATTTTATCACATTCTGACTTCTCTGGGGAATTTTTGCAACAGCGGTAAACTTTCTGTTTTGAAACAGCAACATGTATACTTGCAAAATAAGCATGGTAAAGGCTATCCTTGAAATTTTTATTGAAAATAAAGATGCATAACATTGTTCTAAATAACAGAAAGCAAATACTAACAAAATAAATTGACGCTCCAAGCAAAACACATATCATGTGGTGAATAAAAATATAGCTCCAAGTAAAGTTACCGATGAACGAAGACGAAAGAGGGGATGCCTTCCGGGGCACCCCCAAGCTTAGGCTGGTTATCCTTGAATATTACCTTGGGGTGCCTTGGGCATCCCCAAGCTTAGGCTCTTGCCACTCCTTATTCCATAGTCCATCGAATCTTTACCCAAAACTTGAAAACTTCACAACACAAAACTTAACAGAAAACTCGTAAGCTCCGTTAGTATAAGAAAATAAATCACCACTTAGGTACTGTTGTGAACTCATTATAAATTCATATTGGTGTATTATCTACTGTATTACAACTTGTCTATGGTTCATACCCTCCGATACTACTCATAGATTCATCAAAATAAGCAAACAACACATAGAAAACAGAATCTGTCAAAAACAGAACTGTCTGTAGTTATCTGTATCAAACGTATACTTCTGGAGCTCCAAAAATTCTAAAATAAATTGGTGGACCTGAGTAATTTGTCTAGTAAGCATCTGCAAAAATATAAACTAAATAGCACTCTCCAGTAAAAAGTTGAAGCTAATCTCGTGAGCGCTAAAGTTTCTGTTTTTTACAGCATGATCATAAAGACTTCACCCAAGTCTTCCCAAAGGTTCTACTTGGCACAAACACTAATTAAAACATAAAACCACATCTAAACAGAATCTAGATGGATTATTTATTACTAAACAGAACCAAAAAGCAAGAACTAAAATAAAATTGGGTTGCCTCCCAACAAGCGCTAACGTTTAACGCCCCTAGCTAGGCATGATGATTTCAATGATGCTCACATAAAAGGTAAGAATTGAAACATAAAGGGAGCATCATGATGAATATGACTAGCACATTTAAGTCTAACCCACTTCCTATGCATAGGGATTTTGTGAGCAAACAATTTACGGGAACAATAATCAACTAGCATAGGAAGGCAAAACAGGCATAACTTCAAAACTTTAAGCACATAGAGAGGAAACTTGATATTGTTGCAATTCCTACAAGCATACATTCCTCCCTCATAATTATTTTCAGTAGCATCATGAATGTATTCAACAATATAACCAGCACCTAAAGCATTCTTTTCATGATCTACTTGCATTGAAATTTTATTACTCTCCACATAAGCAAAGTTCTTCTCACGAATAGTAGTGGGAGCAAACTCAATAAAATAACTATCATGTGATTGAAAATTAAGATCAAGATGACAATTTTCATGGTTATCATTATTCTTTATAGCATACGTGTCATCGCAATAATCATCATAGATAGGAGGCATGCTTTTATCATAGTAAATTTGCTCATCAAAACTTGGGGGACAAAAAATATCATCTTCATCAAACATAGCTTCCCCAAGCTTGTGGCTTTGCATATCATTAGCATCATGGATATTCAAGGAGTTCATAGTAACAACATTGCAATCATGCTCATCATTCAAAGATTTAGTGCCAAACATTTTAATGCATTCTTCTTCTAACACTTTGGCACAATTTTCCTTTCCATCATACTCACGAAAGATATTAAAAAGATGAAGCGTATGAGACAAACTCAATTCCATTTTTTTGTAGTTTTCTTTTATAAACTAAACTAGTGATAAGACAAGAAACTAAAAGATTCGATTGCAAGATCTAAAGATATACCTTCAAGCACTCACCTCCCCGGCAACGGCGCCAGAAAAGAGCTTAGTTGACGGGGTGTGAGTGCCGCTTACCTAGCCTCCCCGGCAACGGCGCCAGAAAATAGCTTGATGTCTACTACGCAACCTTCTTCTTGTAGACGTTGTTGGGCCTCCAAGTGCACAGGTTTGTAGGACAGTAGAAAATTTCCCTCAAGTGGATGACCTAAGGTTTTCAATCCGTGGGAGGCGTAGGATGAAGATGGTCTCTCTCAAGCAACCCTGCAACCAAATAACAAAGAGTCTCTTGTGTCCCCAACACACCCAATACAATGGTAAATTGTATAGGTGCACTAGTTCGGCGAAGAGATGGTGATACAAGTGCAATATGGATGGTAGATATAGGTTTTTGTAATCTGAAAATATAAAAATAGCAAGGTAACAAGCGATAAAAGTGAGCGTAAACGGTATTGCAATGCTAGGAAACAAGGCCTAGGGTTCATACTTTCACTAGTGCAAGTTCTCTCAACAATAATAACATAATTGGATCATATAACTATCCCTCAACATGCAACAAAGAGTCACTCCAAAGTCACTAATAGCGGAGAACAAACCAAGAGATTATGGTAGGGTATGAAACCACCTCAAAGTTATTCTTTCCAATCAATCCGTTGGGCTATTCCTATAAGTGTCACAAACAGCCCTAGAGTTCGTACTAGAATAACACCTTAAGACACAAATCAACCAAAACCCTAATGTCACCTAGATACTCCAATGTCACCTCAAGTATCCGTGGGTATGATTATACGATATGCATCACACAATCTCAGATTCATCTATTCAACCAACACATAGAACCTCAAAGAGTGCCCCAAAGTTTCTACCGTAGAATCAAGACGAAAACGTGTGCCAACCCCTATGCATAGGTTCATGGGCGGAACCCGCAAGTTGATCACCAAAACATATATCAAGTGAATCACATGATATCCCATTGTCACCACAGATACGCACGGCAAGACATACATCAAGTGTTCTCAAATCATTAAAGACTCAATCCGATAAGATGACTTCAAAGGGAAAACTCAATCCATTACAAGAGAGTAGAGGGGGAGAAGCAACATAAGATCCAACTATAATAGCAAAGCTCGCGATACATCAAGATCGTGCCAAATCAAGAACACGAGAGAGAGAGAGAGAGATCAAACACATAGCTACTTGTACATACCCTCAGTCCCGAGGGTGAACTACTCCCTCCTCGTCATGGAGAGCGGCGGGATGATGAAGATGGCCACTGGTGAGGGATCCCCCCCTCCGGCAGGGTGCCGGAACAGGGTCCCGATTGACTTTTGGTGGCTACAGAGGCTTGCGGCGGTGGAACTCCAGATCTATTCTGTTCCTCGATCGTTTTAGGGTATAGGGGTATATATAGGAGGAAGAAGTACGTCACGGGAGCCATGAGGGGCCCACGAGGGTGGAGGGCGCGCCCTAGGGGGGTGGGCGCGTCCCCCTACCTCGTGGCTCCCTCGTTTCTTTCCTGACTTGCACTCCAAGTCTATCGGGTAGCTTTCCTTCCAAAAATAACTTCTCCAGAAGGTTTCATTCCGTTTTGACTCCGTTTGATATTCCTTTTCTTCGAAACACTGAAACAAGGGAAAAAACATTAACTGGCACTGGGCTCTGGGTCAATAGGTTAGTCCCAAAAATAATATAAAAGTGCATAGTAAAGCCCATAAAACATCCAAGATGGATAATATAATAGCATGAATACTTCATAAATTATAGATACATTGGAGACGTATCAATCATCACGGAAATGTCCACTTCCATGACGATAAATCGCGCGTCACAGAAGTGCTTTCGTCAAGGGTGACCGACACGTGGCATCCACCGTAATGGAATGCCGTTAAGCTATCGGGTCAGGTTTTGGATCCGATAACCCATTAACAGCCCCGACTAATGGGGATTTCCACGTGTAAAATCATCATTGGCTGGAGGAAACATGTGTCGGCTCACCGTTGGGACAGATGTCATCCACTCATTGGACCCAAAGCGCCTATGATACGTCGACACGTGGCACGACCCGACAGAGGCCCATTCCTGTGAAAAGGCCAGCCCGTTTGAGTTGGTCAAAAGGTGGCGGGCCGGCCCACGACAAGCCTGTTAACGACCTGTTCGCATATAGCCCATTTACAGCCCGCTAACCCAGGGCCCGTTTACGGCCTATCTGAATTAGGCCCGGTAGCGTCATCTGGGCCGTCCAATATAATTCTAGCCCGTTTTAACTTCCGGCCCATGTATGGCCCATGATGTCTTTTGGCCCATATGAGGCCCTTAGTAACCCTCGGCCCATTAACGGCCCGTGGTAAAACTGGCCCGTAATGAACAGTGTATCACTTTATACCCATTAACGGCCCATTATTCCGTTAGGCCGTTTCCAGCCCATGTTATCTTTCGGCCTTCTCAGGGCCCATTTATTCTTGGGCTCATTTCCAGCATTCGTTTACTTTTAGCCCGTTACTGTCATTTTCTGTTTGTGGGCCAAATACAGCCCGTGGTTACAGTCGGCCCGTTTGTGGCCCGTTAATACGTTGGGCCATTTTCATAGCATCATCAAATACGGCCTATTAACGACGACCCGTTTGGTCGGCCCATGAACGGACAATTTCAACTCTAGCCCATTTACGGCCATAATGTGGTCTATTATTGGCCCATGTTTGGCCAACCGATCATACGGCCCGTAGAAGGCCCATTGATGATACGGCCCGTAGAAGGCCCATTGTGTCTGTGCCCCGTAGAAGGCCCATTGTTTCTACGGCCCTTAGAAGGCCCATTGTTTCTACGGCCCGTAGGAGGCCCATGTTAACTACAATAAATATGTAGCACATTGTTAATGTGGCCTAGTTTTAAAAAATAGGTTATTCCGGCCACTAGCAAACAGCGAAAAAGAACTGCACTGACTACAAGAAAACAAATAAATAAGACAACGGAAATAAATAAGCAAGCAACTTACGCTAGGCTATCATGACTATTACACATATTACATCCACTGGGCATCAAAGTTTGCCACAAGTGCAAATATAGGGAACAAAGCAGCATATAAACGCCGCAGCAAAACAAGTCCAGAACTGAAACCACTTCAGAAGAGCTCAGGAAACAATATCCTGGGTACCCATAATGCTGGCAAGATGCTTAGCAAGCTTATTAACTTTCTCTTGTTTGGCGCTCAAATCCTCCAGCACTTGCTGTTGCACCAGAAAGTGGCAACATGCAGCTTCCAAGCCAACTCGGCAAGCACCTGCGTGGCGGCATGCAGATCTTTGTGGAGACCCTATTACCGCGCCACCTCAGCTGCCTGCCTGCCTACATGGCACCGTGCGCATCGCTGGCCTGGGCACGTGTTGACGCAAGACGGAGCGGCGACGGACGGGACGGGCCTGGTTCCCATTCCCGATAAAGCAAGGGGACACCTAAGCGACGCATTAAATGCGTCTTGTCCTATAATACGAGCGATAAGCTCGAAGTACTGTACGCCTTTCCACCTCCTGTGTGCCACTGTGGCAGCCCCTTTTTCGACTATAAAAGGAGGCCCATGGCATACTGGAGAGGGATTCGGCTCCTGGAAACTAGACCACCACTGTAGCTAGTTGAGGAGCTCAAGAACACTCAATACATCCACCAAAGCAGGCCTAGGGTATTACGCATCCTCGCGGCCCGAACCTGGGTAAACGAATCGTGTCTGACTGTTGCAGCTCTTCTCACAACCCCGCGCCCCGCAACCGTAGTAGGGATTCCTGTGATCCCATAGGTGTCGTTTCCCACCGACAGCTTCAATATGAACTAAATTTGAATTCGTTTCTCTATTTGAATAAGATCTACAATAATGATTGTTGTGAAGCCAAAGCATTTGAATTCCTTTCTCTGTTTTAATAAGATTTATAATCGTCATTATTGTCAAGTTAAACCATCGTTTGTGTATTATCTTCACAGCACACCACATGATTAGTCTCGAGTTACATATGAACTATGTGTACTATATGAACTCGAACTCGATTTTTTGAATCCACTTTATGTTGATTTCAAATCATAGTACATTTCAAGCTCTAGCTAGATCTTCACAAACTAAACCATGTCTCATATGTATAATGTGTTTATCACATTATGTATGGTGCCCCGACCCCTACAAGTATTTAGATGTGAGTTGCAAACACCACACATTACCACAAATTCAAATAAAATGTGAGAATGTTCGATATATAGTATTGTTTAGATTGTTCGATATTTAGTTGTAAGCTGCAAACGCCACACATTATCACAAATTCAAATAAAATGTGAGATTGTTCGACGTATAGTATGGTTTAGATTGTTCGACATTTAGCTGTGAGTTGCAAACGCCATGCATTATCACATTATGGTATAACATGTGCAAAACCACAACACGTGTATCACCGCTATATTCATGCATGCATATGTTTGAAACACTATGATCTCCTGTTCAAATATATGAATCCACTTCCATATCAAATTATGATCTTTGTTAGTCTCTTACACCCACACAATCCTCTAACCTTTGTAGCTACCACTAACTTTCTCTCGTGCATGCACACACCCTCCTCGCCCTCCCCCTCCCTCAGCATTCTATCCATCGCGCACATTCATTTTTTTCTTTAGGTTGTTCTCCCATAGTCTCCACAACTCCTTTTCGACACACACCGATCGATAAACCTCTCCAGTGATGTCTGCCTACAACATACACACGCACCTTCAATCTCCTCCTTTATGTGTCCTTGCCTCGTGTCTCTCATACAGTCCCACACACGTGTAAACTCTCGCCCCTCTTTTCATCGATCTCACAACCGCACACTCCTCCCTCTATCTAGCTAGTAGCTGGGCCTCTCGCACCACCTCCTAGCTCCATTCTCTCTGTCTATCCGTCTCGTCAGGCCTTATTTGCCTCTAACAAATGGACGAACACTGACCGATCTTCCGCTATACATATAGCTAGCTAGGTCCTTATAACTCGTTTTCCCCATGCGTCGATCGATCTACCTCATTAGTTATGTCTCTCCCTTCCTCCGACAAACAACAATTGGTCTACTGATCTAGTTAGGTTTGCTTACCAAACACATGGTTCCCCTTCAACATCCATGGATGTGTCTCGACAGATCTATCACGCACAGGCACACACAGAAACACATCCCCACTCTTATTGATAATATTGCATTTCCACCCTCAGTTTGTCTAGTAGGCCTCTCCCACCATCTTCGAGAAGCAACTCCATCACCCATCCAGCACTCTACCCCTCTCCCTCCCTCTCTCTCTCCTCTCTCTCTCTGTCCCATCCTATTTCCCGTCCTTCAGTTATGTATGGATGTCGACTGATCTCCCTCAAGACATAGTTGGGTCTCTCCTTCTCAACACATATATGAGTCGTTCTACCTCTATAGTTAGGCCTCTGCCTACCCCTCCCCCACCCCCTCGCACACACACACACACACACACACTGATACATCGAGCGCTCTAGTCATGTCTTCCTTCCACACACAAACTTGACATGTGCCCTCTGATGTTCCGGTAGCTAGGTCAGTTGCCCTATATCTTTGACTTGCACACACACACACACAATTTCGATGGCTCTCTTCATCGATCTCGCACCCACCCACTTGATCCTCTCTTTGACTCTATCGATATCTATGACCCCTCCCTCTCTTCTCGTGGATAATATGATATGGATAGGTCTCCATTTCACACACATTGCATGCAAAATTTTGTTTGAGATGTCATCGACACATATTCCCACAAATACATTCACGAAATCAACCTCCCCCCAAAACAAAAAACACTCACGAACGCACAAGCCATTTGTCTAGGTTTGTATCTCTCACACACACCCACGTAGGTGGGGGACGTGCACGAAGAGAAGAGGTGCATGCACGACGCACGTACTCTCGTCTCTTTCCCAACCACACCCGCGCGAGTACACGATGGAGCTCATTTCTGTATGAAAAGGCAGCCCACATGGTAATTTGACACGTGTACTGGTTGTCCACTAGATGGAGGGAGGATCGTCTACCACGGGTGAACAAACAAATTGCGACTTGACGCGTTATGTTAAAAAAGATGCAAACCATGTGGGGCCAACCTTAGAGGCAAGGCTCTATACACTGGAGTACTTTTGATGTGTCCCGTCAACTTGCAGAATGAGGAGAAGCTTTCTTAGTACGCCGTCTCCCCCGCCCACGGGCGCGGTGGCTCGCAGGATGAGGTGAAGCTTGCTTACTACGCCTTACGCCCGCTCCCTCGCCCACGCGCACGGTGGCTCGCAGGACGAGGAGAAAATTTTACTAGTACTCCCTCCGTTTACTCCTCGTCCCTACCTTGGTTAGAGAGATTATCATATTGTTTGGAATATATGTCCTTTAGTAGATTTCAATATGAACTACTAGTACATACTCCAAACACTGATGTATATAGACGTATTTTAGAGTGTAGATTCACTCATTTTGCTCCGTATGTAGTCCATATTGAAACAGACGTAATAGTACGCACTCTCCCTCGCCCCTCGACCCTCGCCATGTGGTGGACGTAATAGCAATTCATTCGGTCTCATATAGCCAGAACGATTTATACTGCAGTACCATTATTGCTCGACTTCCCGAAGAGGCGAAGAGCCAATCGCAAGGTTAATAGTTTGGAGATGCCAAGCACAAGGTTTATAGGAGAATGAGTAGTAGGTGCCACATCATTTATAAATAAAGTTTTTTTTCTTCAGTGGCACGTACGCAATATAAATAGGTTCATATGGAGAGAAAAGAAAACCGCTCCACTATATACATAGGCAGGACGAGCCTACACGGTTGCTTGCTGGGGTTGCTCTCTTCAGTTTTCACACTCTCTCGCACAAAACCACTGTGGCCACATCTCTAACATCCCGGCGGATCACGTCCGCCGGGGGAAGGGGTGGATGCTTAGTGTAGATGCGGTCGCCATCGCCGACGGCGAAAACCCATTGTCGGCACGTCCCGATCAGGGGTCCCCGCCATTCTCTCTCACAAAGCCGGCGAGGTTGCCTTCGTCCATTGCTCACTGCCATGACGTGGGTAGTTGCCTACTCCCGCCGCCCTCCTCTAGGTTGAGCTACGTCCCTACATCCCTCAGGTACAACTCCCTTTACAACCGGCTTGCACCACTGCTCCAGCTGCCCACATCACTCCATGTGGATATTTCTCTACTTCTTTGCCCCGCATATACCTCTACTGGCTTCTACGTACTATATTTGTGATGAGTTTATGTCTCATCAACTAGTCCCAGTAATCTTATTCTAATCACGCTTCTTCAATTTCTTTGCCATAGGGATGCTCATCTCGATTTTGGTGAAACTGCACAAAATGATCCGATGGTCAAAGGGTTGCAAACTTCATTTCTTAGGAAGCGCCGACGTTGCCAGCAAATTAAAGCCTGGTTAGGGTTTACAGTTCAAGGGCTAGGGACTGCATGTATCGTTTTTTTCTTTAGTTGTCTCTGTTTCAATGGCTAGGGACTGCATGAGTAGTAGTATTACTGTACGCCTTACGCCCGCTCCCTCGCCCACGCGCGCAGTGGCTCGCAGGACGAGGAGAAATTTTTACTAGTCCCTCCGCTTACTCCTCGTCCCTACTACCTTGGTTAGAGAGATTATCATATTGTTTGGAATATATATGTCCTTTAGTAGATTTCAATATGAACTACTAGTACATACTCCAAACACTGATGTATATAGACCTATTTTAGAATGTAGATTCACTCATTTCGCTCTGTATGTAGCATACAGTTGAGACACTTATTTTGGAACGGAGGGAGTACATATTTGCTATGATCTGTCAATCATTGAGATGCAATAGCATGCATGTTAGTCTCCTTTATATTTGATGAAATGTTGCAACAAGCAACCTTGGATGCAAGATACATGTAATAGAATCTGGAAGCATTGTACTATCTCACTGATAAATTACAGTACATACTATACAAGTACTTCCTCCGTTCCTAAATATAAGTCTTTGTAGAGATTTCACCATGAACCACATACGGATGTATATAGATGCATTTTAAGTGTAGATTCATTCATTTTGTTCCGTATGTAGTCCACCTAGTGGAATCTCTACAAAGACTTATATTTAGGAACGGAGGGAGTACTATGTAAAGAGTTAGGTGTCGCACGGTGTCCAGAAAATATGGTGATAGTGTGAGGTGGGCCATGTAATCACTGAGCCTGCGTGTTTTCACTGCTCTTGCACTCCTCTGCCGTAAGAATGGAGAAAATTGTAACCTAGTAGTACCTCCTTTCGCCGAAAGCGTGGGACATCCAGCAGTCCTACCACCTCAGTAATAATGACCAATGAGCCGTCAAATCACATAGACCCAGCAGTAAGTTGGACGGACGAAGCAACCATCACTCTTGAATCCGCTTCCCCCTTCAACGTAGGCGCCAGTGAGAGGTCGCGTCCGCTCTGCCCGGGCATGAATGCGGCACCGATTCTTTGGAGCGGCGCGGACCGTTTTGGGCGGGAAGCGCGCGCGGGCGATGGAGGGGCTTTGGGTGGGCCAGGCTGGTCAGGAGCGGGCGTGGCAGCTGTCCGCCTGTCCCTACCGAACGCCCGGAAATGAGAGGATGCACCGACTCTTGCGGCTAAAATTGTACACTACACACCATCTCTTTGTAGGAGTAGGTCGATCTGTCGCTCTCTCTAACACACACATGCTGTTAAACACACACATGCACACGCACACGCACACACAGGTTCATAGAATAGGAAAATTGTGCGAGTGCGAAGCCACAGGAAGTGAGATACAAATGGAGTACGTACAAGAAGAGAAGAGGTGACGAATATTCCATCAAACCTGGACTGAGGAGTAGTACTCCCTCCGTCTAGGTGTTAAGTCATCCTACGAAAATCAGATATTCCCAAAATGTTTAGGCGTCGTCCATTAACTTCGCATCTCAATCCCCTCCTGGCCTCGTTGCTAGCGAGCGTTGTTACTTAGGGAGCGTTTGGAACCTTAGCAAGAACAGCTTAGAGCATAGCCGGGCAAGGTTAGGCGTTTGGAACTATTAAAATATGTTAGCTTTTGTGGGCCAGCTAGCTTGGGTGGGCTAGAAAAAGCTTGCTAGCTCAGGAGAGCCAGACCGGCTCGCTTCCAACGGCAAACTATAGCATGTGCAAGAAAGTAGAGAGGGTTACGGCAAAAACTGGATGCACTTCGTGTACAAAACGGAAAATCTCTTTCGAAGTATCAGGGTTTCATACGGAAACTCGTCTGTTATACAAAGGGATTTCATTTTTTTGAACTTATTTGAACTGCATAGTTTTTCTGTGTTCAAAATGCACCATTCAAAGCCACATCATCAATTTTCAACCCTTTCTGACTTCATTTGTTATTTTCCATGCATTTACTGATTTTTTTGAGCTATAAGACCCTGAAACTGAAAAGCACTACAAATGAACTCTTAAAAGGTTGAAAGTTGGCATGGTATCATCATTTCACACACATAGCATGTGCAAGAAAGTAGAGAGGGTTACGTCAAAAACTGGATGCACTTCGTGTACAAAACGGACAATCTCTTTCGAAGTATCAGGGTTTCATACGGAAACTCGTCTGTTATACAAAGGGATTTCATTTTTTTCAACTTATTTGAACTCCATAGTTTTTCTGTGTTCAAAATGCACCATTCAAAGCCACATCATCAATTTTCAACCCTTTCTGACTTCATTTGTTATTTTCCATGCATTTACTGATTTTTTTGAGCTACAAGACCCTGAAATTGAAAAGCACTACAAATGAACTCTGAAAAGGTCGAAAGTTGGCATGGTATTATCATTTCACCCACATAGCATGTGCAAGAAAGTAGAGAGGGTTACGACAAAAACTGGATGCACTTCGTGTACAAAATGGACAATCTCTTTTCAAGTATCAGGGTTTCATACGGAAACTCGTCTGTTATACAAAGGGATTTCATTTTTTTGAACTTATTTGAACTCCATAGTTTTTCTGTGTTCAAAATGCACCATTCAAAGCCACATCATTAATTTTCAACCCATTCTGACTTCATTTGTTGTTTTCCATGCATTTACTGCTTTTTTTAGCTACAAGACCCTGAAATTGAAAAGCACTACAAATGAACTCTGAAAAGGTTGAAAGTTGGCATGGTATCATCATTTCACCCACATAGCATGTGCAAGAAAGTAGAGAGGGTTACGGCAAAAACTGGATGCACTTCGTGTATAAAACGGACAATCTCTTTTGAAGTATGAGGGTTTCATACGGAAACTCGTCTGCTATACAAAGGGATTTCATTTTTTTGAACTTATTTGAACTCCATAGTTTTTCTGTGTTCAAAATGCACCATTCACAGCCACATCATCAATTTTCAACCCTTTCTGACTTCATTTGTTATTTTCCATGCATTTACTGATTTTTTGAGCAATAAGAACCTGAAATTGAAAAGCACTACAAATGAACTCTGAAAAGGTTGAAAGTTGGCATGGTATCATCATTTCACCCACATAGCATGTGCAAGAAAGTAGAGAGGGTTACGGCAAAAACTGGATGCACTTCGTGTACAAAACGGACAATCTCTTTCGAAGTATAAGGGTTTCATACGGAAACTCGTCTGTTATACAAAGCGATTTCAATTTTTTGAACTTATTTGAACTCCATAGTTTTTCTGTGTTCAAAATGCACCATTCAAAGCCACATCATCAATTTTCAACCCTTTCTGACTTCATTTGTTATTTTCCATGCATTTACTGATTTTTTTGAGCTACAAGACCCTGAAATTGAAAAGCACTACGAATGAACTCTGAAAAGGTTGAAAGTTGGCATGGTATCATCATTTCACCCACATAGCATGTGCAAGAAAGTAGAGAGTTTTATGGCGAAAACTGGATGCATTTCGTGTACAAAACGGACAATCTCTTTCGAACTATGAGTGTTTCATATGGAAACTCGTCTGTTATACAAAGGGATTTCATTTTTTTCAACTTATTTGAACTGCATAGTTTTTCTGTGTTCAAAATGCACCATTCAAAGCCACATCATCAATTTTCAACCTTTCCGACTTCATTTGTTATTTTCCATGCATTTACTGATTTTTTTGAGCTATAAGACCCTGAAATTGAAAAGCACTACAAATGAACTCTGAAAAGGTTGAAAGTTGGCATGGTATCATCATTTCACCCACATAGCATGTGCAAGAAAGTAGAGAGGGTTACGGAAAAAACTGGATGCACTTCGTGTACAAAACGGACAATCTCTTTCGAAGTATCAGGGTTTCATACGGAAACTCGTCTGTTATACAAAGGGATTTTATTTTTTTGAACTTATTTGAACTCCATAGTTTTTCTGTGTTCAAAATGCACCATTCAAAGTGACATCATCAATTTTCAACCCTTTCTGACTTCATTTGTTATTTTCCATGCATGTACTGATTTTTTTGAGCTACAAGACCCTGAAATTGAAAAGCACTACAAATGAACTCTGAAAAGGTTGAAAGTTGGCATGGTATCATCATTTCACCCACATAGCATGTGCAAGAAAGTAGAGAGGGTTACGGCAAAAACAGGATGCACTTCGTGTACAAAACGGACAATCTCTTTTGAAGTATGAGGGTTTCATACGGAAACTCGTCTGCTATACAAAGGGATTTCATTTTTTTGAACTTATTTGAACTCCATAGTTTTTCTGTGTTCAAAATGCACCATTCAAAGCCCCATCGTCAAATTTCAACCCTTTCTGACTTCATTTGCTATTTTCCATGCATTTACTGATTTTTCTCAGCAATAAGACCCTGAAATTGAAAAGCACTACAAATGAACTCTGAAAAGGTTGAATGTTGGCATGGTATCATCATTTCACCCACACAGCATGTGCAAGAAAGTAGAGAGGGTTACGACAAAAACTGGATGCACTTCGTGTACAAAACGGACAATCTCTTTCGAAGTATGAGGGTTTCATACGGAAACTCGTCTGTTATACAAAGGGATTTCATTTTTTGGGACTTATTTGAACTCCATAGTTTTTATGTGTTCAAAATGCACCATTCAAAGCCATATCATCATTTTTCAACCCTTTCTGACTTCATTTGTTATTTTCCATGCATTTACTGATTTTTTGAGCTATAAGACCCTGAAATTGAAAAGCACTACAAATGAACTCTGAAAAGGTTGAAAGTTGGCATGGTATCATCATTTCACCCACATAGCATGTGCAAGAAAGTAGAGAGGGTTACGACAAAAACTGGATGCACTTCGTGTACAAAACGGACAATCTCTTTCGAAGTATCAGGGTTTCATACGGAAACTCGTCTGTTATACAAAGGGATTTCATTTTTTTGAACTTATTTGAACTGCATAGTTTTTCTATGTTCAAAATGCACCATTCAAAGCCACATCATCAATTTTCAACCCTTTCTGACTTCATTTGTTATTTTCCAAGCATTTACTGATTTTTTTGAGCAATAAGACCCTGAAATTGAAAAGCACTACGAATGAACTCTGAAAAGGTTGAAAGTTGGCTTGGTATCATCATTTCACCCACATAGCATGTGCAAGAAAGTCGAGAGGGTTACGGCAAAAACTGGATGCACTTCGTGTACAAAACGGACAATCTCTTTTGAAGAATGAGGGTTTCATACGGAAACTCGTCTGCTATACAAAGGGATTTCATTTTTTTGAACTTATTTGAACTCCATAGTTTTTCTATGTCCAAAATGCACCATTCAAAGCCCCATCATCAAATTTCAACCCTTTCTGACTTCATTTGTTATTTTCCATGCATTTACTGATTTTTTTGAGCTATAAGACCCTAAAATTGAAAAGCACTACAAATGAACTCTGAAAAGGTTGAAAGTTGGCATGGTATCATCATTTCACCCACATAGCATGTGCAAGAAAGTAGAGAGGGTTACGACAAAAGCTGGATGCACTTCGTGTACAAAACGGACAATCTCTTTCGAAGTATGAGGGTTTCATACGGAAACTCGTCTGTTATACAAAGGGATTTCATTTTTTTGGACTTATTTGAACTCCATAGTTTTTATGTGTTCAAAATGCACCATTCACAGACACATCATCAATTTTCAACCCTTTCTGACTTCATTTGTTATTTTCCATGCATTTACTGATTTTTTGAGCTATAAGACCCTGAAATTGAAAAGCACTACAAATGAACTCTGAAAAAGTTGAAAGTTGGCATGGTATCATCATTTCACCCACATAGCATGTGCAAGAAAGTAGAGAGGGTTACGGCAAAAACTGGATGCACTTCGTGTACAAAACGGACAATCTCTTTCGAAGTATCAGGGTTTCATACGGAAACTCGTCTCGTATACAAAGGGATTTCATTTTTTTGAACTTATTTGAACTGCATAGTTTTTCTGTGTTCAAAATGCACCATTCAAAGCCACATCATCAAATTTCAACCCTTTCTGACTTCATTTGTTATTTTCCATGCATTTACTGATTTTTTTGAGCTATAAGACCCTGAAATTGAAAAGCACTACAAATGAACTCTGAAAAGGTTGAAAGTTGGCATGGTATCATCATTTCACCCACATAGCATGTGCAAGAAAGTAGAGAGGGTTACGACAAAAACTGGATGCACTTCGTGTACAAAACGGACAATCTCTTTCGAAGTATGAGGGTTTCATACGGAAACTCGTCTGTTATACAAAGGGATTTCATTTTTTTGGACTTATTTGAACTCCATAGTTTTTCTGTGCTCAAAATGCACCATTCACAGCCACATCATCAATTTTCAAACCTTTCTGACTTCATTTGTTATTTTCCATGCATTTACTGATTTTTTGAGCAATAAGACCCTGAAATTGAAAAGCACTACAAATGAACTCTGAAAAGGTTGAAAGTTGGCATGGTATCATCATTTCACCCACATAGCATGTGCAAGAAAGTAGAGAGGGTTACGGCAAAAACTGGATGCACTTCGTGTACAAAACGGACAATCTCTTTCGAAGTATGAGGGTTTCATACGGAAACTCGTCTGTTATACAAAGCGATTTCATTTTTTTGAACTTATTTGAACTCCATAGTTTTTCTGTGTTCAAAATGCACCATTCAAAGCCACACCATCAATTTTCAACCCTTTCTGACTTCATTTGTTATTTTCCATGCATTTACTGATTTTTTGAGCTACAAGACCCTGAAATTGAAAAGCACTACGAATGAACTCTGAAAAGGTTGAAAGTTGGCATGGTATCATCATTTCACCCACATAGCATGTGCAAGAAAGTAGAGAGGGTTACGGCAAAAACAGGATGCACTTCGTGTACAAAACGGACAATCTCTTTCGAACTATGAGTGTTTCATATGGAAACTCGTCTGTTATACAAAGGGATTTCATTTTTTTCAACTTATTTGAACTGCATAGTTTTTCTGTGTTCAAAATGCACCATTCAAAGCCACATCATCAATTTTCAACCTTTCCGACTTCATTTGTTATTTTCCATGCATTTACTGATTTTTTTGAGCTATAAGACCCTGAAATTGAAAAGCACTACAAATGAACTCTGAAAAGGTTGAAAGTTGGCATGGTATCATCATTTCACCCACATAGCATGTGCAAGAAAGTAGAGAGGGTTACGGCAAAAACTGGATGCACTTCGTGTACAAAACGGACAATCTCTTTCGAAGTATCAGGGTTTCATACGGAAACTCGTCTGTTATACAAAGGGATTTCATTTTTTTGATCTTATTTGAACTCCATAGTTTTTCTGTGTTCAAAATGCACCATTCAAAGTCACATCATCAATTTTCAACCCTTTCTGACTTCATTTGTTATTTTCCATGCATCTACTGATTTTTTTGAGCTACAAGACCCTGAAATTGAAAAGCACTACAAACGAACTCTGAAAAGGTTGAAAGTTGGCATGGTATCATCATTTCACCCACATAGCATGTGCAAGAAAGTAGAGAGGGTTACGGCAAAAACAGGATGCACTTCGTGTACAAAACGGACAATCTCTTTTGAAGTATGAGGGTTTCATACGGAAACTCGTCTGCTATACAAAGGGATTCATTTTTTTGAACTTATTTGAACTCCATAGTTTTTCTGTGTTCAAAATGCACCATTCAAAGCCCCATCATATAATTTCAACCCTTTCTGACTTCATTTGTTATTTTCCATGCATTTACTGATTTTTCTGAGCAATAAGACCCTGAAATTGAAAAGCACTACAAATGAACTCTGAAAAGGTTGAAAGTTGGCATGGTATCATCATTTCACCCACATAGCATGTGCAAGAAAGTAGAGAGGGTTACGACAAAAACTGGATGCACTTCGTGTACAAAACGGACAATCTCTTTCGAAGTATGAGGGTTTCATACGGAAACTCGTCTGTTATACAAAGGGATTTCATTTTTTTGGACTTATTTGAACTCCATTGTTTTTATGTGTTCAAAATGCACCATTCAAAGCCATATCATCATTTTTCAACCCTTTCTGACTTCATTTGTTATTTTCCATGCATTTACTGATTTTTTGAGCTATAAGACCCTGAAATTGAAAAGCACTACAAATGAACTCTGAAAAGGTTGAAAGTTGGCATGGTATCATCATTTCACCCACATAGCATGTGCAAGAAAGTAGAGAGGGTTACGACAAAAACTGGATGCACTTCGTGTACAAAACGGACAATCTCTTTCGAAGTATGAGGGTTTCATACGGAAACTCGTCTGTTATACAAACGGATTTCATTTTTTTGAACTTATTTGAACTGCATAGTTTTTCTGTGTTCAAAATGCACCATTCAAAGCACATCATCAATTTTCAACCCTTTCTGACTTCATTTGTTATTTTCCAAGCATTTACTGATTTTTTTGAGCAATAAGACCCTGAAATTGAAAAGCACTACGAATGAACTCTGAAAGGTTGAAAGTTGGCATGGTATCATCATTTCACCCACATAGCATGTGCAAGAAAGTCGAGAGGGTTACGGCAAAAACTGGATGCACTTCGTGTACAAAACGGACAATCTCTTTTGAAGAATGAGGGTTTCATACGGAAACTCGTCTGCTATACAAAGGGATTTCATTTTTTTGAACTTATTTGAACTCCATAGTTTTTCTGTGTTCAAAATGCACCATTCAAAGCCCCATCATCAAATTTCATCCCTTTCTGACTTCATTTGTTATTTTCCATGCATTTACTGATTTTTTTGAGCTATAAGACCCTAAAATTGAAAAGCACTACAAATGAACTCTGAAAAGGTTGAAAGTTGGCATGGTATCATCATTTCACCCACATAGCATGTGCAAGAAAGTAGAGAGGGTTACGACAAAAACTGGATGCACTTCGTGTACAAAATGGACAATCTCTTTCGAAGTATGAGGGTTTCATACGGAAACTCGTCTGTTATACAAAGGGATTTCATTTTTTTTGGACTTATTTGAACTCCATAGTTTTTATGTGTTCAAAATGCACCATTCACAGCCACATCATCAATTTTCAACCTTTCTGACTTCATTTGTTATTTTCCATGCATTTACTGATTTTTTGAGCTATAAGACCCTGAAATTGAAAAGCACTACAAATGAACTCTCAAAACGTTGAAAGTTGGCATGGTATCATCATTTCACCCACATAGCATGTGCAAGAAAGTAGAGAGGGTTACGGCAAAAACTGGATGCACTTCGTGTACAAAACGGACAATCTCTTTCGAAGTATCAGGGTTTCATACGGAAACTCGTCTGGTATACAAATGGATTTCATTTTTTGAACTTATTTGAACTCCATAGTTTTTCTGTGTTCAAAATGCACCATTCAAAGCCACATCATCAAATTTCAACCCTTTCTGACTTCATTTGTTATTTTCCATGCATTA
This sequence comes from Aegilops tauschii subsp. strangulata, assembly GCF_002575655.3. Taxonomy (NCBI): domain Eukaryota; kingdom Viridiplantae; phylum Streptophyta; class Magnoliopsida; order Poales; family Poaceae; genus Aegilops; species Aegilops tauschii. Next base: position 583,244,347 of record NC_053041.3, read on the forward strand.
CTGATTTTTTTTGAGCAATAAGACCCCTGAATTTGAAAAGCACTACAAATGAACTCTGAAAAGGTTGAAAGTTGGCATGGTATCATCATTTCACCCACATAGCATGTGCAAGAAAGTAGAGAGGGTTACGACAAAAACTGGATGCACTTCGTGTACAAAACGGACAATCTCTTTCGAAGTATGAGGGTTTCATACGGAAACTCGTCTGTTATACAAAGGGATTTCATTTTTTTGAACTTATTTGAACTGCATAGTTTTTCTGTGTTCAAAATGCACCATTCAAAGCCACATCATCAATTTTCAACCCTTTCTGACTTCATTTGTTATTTTCCATGCATTTACTGATTTTTTTGAGCAATAAGACCCTGAAATTGAAAAGCATTATGAATGAATCTGAAAAGGTTGAAAGTTGGCATGGTATCATCATTTCACCCACATAGCATGTGCAAGAAAGTCGAGAGGGTTACGGCAAAAACTGGATGCACTTCGCGTACAAAACGGACAATCTCTTTTGAGAAGTATGAGGGTTTCATACGGAAACTCGTCTGTTATACAAAGGGATTTCATTTTTTTGAACTTATTTGAACTGCATAGATTTTCTATGTTCAAAATGCACCATTCAAAGCCACATCATCAAATTTCAACCCTTTCTGACTTCATTTGTTATTTTCCATGCATTTACTGATTTTTTTGAGCAATAAGACCCTGAATTGAAAAGCACTACAAATGAACTCTGAAAAGGTTGAAAGTTGGCATGGTATCATCATTTCACCCACATAGCATGTGCAAGAAAGTAGAGAGGGTTACGACAAAAACTGGATGCACTTCGTGTACAAAACGGACAATCTCTTTCGAACTATGAGGGTTTCATACTGAAACTCGTCTGTTATACAAAGGGATTTCATTTTTTTGAACTTATTTGAACTGCATAGTTTTTCTGTGTTCAAAATGCACCATTCAAAGCCCCATCATCAAATTTCATCCCTTTCTGACTTCATTTGTTATTTTCCATGCATTTACTGATTTTTTTGAGCTATAAGACCCTGAAATTGAAAAGCACTACAAATGAACTCTGAAAAGGTTGAAAGTTGGCATGGTATCATCATTCACCCACATAGCATGTGCAAGAAAGTAGAGAGGGTTACGACAAAAACTGGATGCACTTCGTGTACAAAACGGACAATCTCTTTCGAAGTATGAGGGTTTCATACGGAAACTCGTCTGTTATACAAAGGGATTTCATTTTTTTTGGACTTATTTGAACTCCATAGTTTTTATGTGTTCAAAATGCACCATTCACAGCCACATCATCAATTTTCAACCCTTTCTGACTTCATTTGTTATTTTCCATGCATTTACTGATTTTTTGAGCTATAAGACCCTGAAATTGAAAAGCACTACAAATGAACTCTGAAAAAGTTGAAAGTTGGCATGGTATCATCATTTCACCCACATAGCATGTGCAAGAAAGTAGAGAGGGTTACGCAAAAACTGGATGCACTTCGTGTACAAAACGGACAATCTCTTTCGAAGTATGAGGGTTTCAGACGGAAACTCGTCTGTTATACAAAGGGATTTCATTTTTTTTGGACTTATTTGAACCCCTTAGTTTTCTCTGTGTTCAAAATGCACCATTCACAGCCACATCATCAAATTTCAACCCTTTCTGACTTCATTTGTTATTTTCCATGCATTTACTGATTTTTTGAGCTATAAGACCCTGAAATTGAAAAGCACTACAAATGAACTCTGAAAAAGTTGAAAGTTGGCATGGTATCATCATTTCACCCACATAGCATGTGCAAGAAAGTAGAGAGGGTTACGACAAAAACTGGATGCACTTCGTGTACAAAACGGACAATCTCTTTCGAAGTATGAGGGTTTCATACGGAAACTCATCTGTTATACAAAGGGATTTCATTTTTTTGGACTTATTTGAACTCCATAGTTTTTCTGTGTTCAAAATGCACCATTCACAGCCACATCATCAATTTTCAACCCTTTCTGACTTCATTTGTTATTTTCCATGCATTTACGGATTTTTTGAGCAATAAGACCCTGAAATTGAAAAGCACTACAAATGAACTCTGAAAGGTTGAAAGTTGGCATGGTATCATCATTTCACCCACATAGCATGTGCAAGAAAGTAGAGAGGGTTACGGCAAAAACTGGATGCACTTCGTGTACAAAACGGACAATCTCTTCGAAGTATCAGGGTTTCATACGGAAACTCGTCTGGTATACAAAGGGATTTCATTTTTTTGAACTTATTTGAACTGCATAGTTTTTCTGTGTTCAAAATGCACCATTCAAAGCCACATCATCAAATTTCAACCCTTTCTGACTTCATTTGTTATTTTCCATGCATTTACTGATTTTTTGAGCTATAAGACCCTGAAATTGAAAAGCACTACAAATGAACTCTGAAAAGGTTGAAAGTTGGCATGGTATCATCATTTCACCCACATAGCATGTGCAAGAAAGTAGAGAGGGTTACGACAAAAACTGGATGCACTTCGTGTACAAAACGGACAATCTCTTTCGAAGTATGAGGGTTTTCATACGGAAACTCGTCTGTTATACAAAGGGATTTCATTTTTTTGGACTTATTTGAACTCCATAGTTTTTCTGTGTTCAAAATGCACCATTCACAGCCACATCATCAATTTTCAACCCTTTCTGACTTCATTTGTTATTTTCCATGCATTTACTGATTTTTTGAGCAATAGGACCCTGAAATTGAAAAGCACTACAAATGAACTCTGAAAAGGTTGAAAGTTGGCATGGTATCATCATTTCACCCACATAGCATGTGCAAGAAAGTAGAGAGGGTTACGGCAAAAACTGGATGCACTTCGTGTACAAAACGGACAATCTCTTTCGAAGTATGAGGGTTTCATACGGAAACTCGTCTGTTATACAAAGCGATTTCATTTTTTTGAACTTATTTGAACTCCATAGTTTTTCTGTGTTCAAAATGCTCCATTCAAAGCCACACCATCAATTTTCAACCCTTTCTGACTTCATTTGTTATTTTCCATGCATTTACTGATTTTTTTGAGCTACAAGACCCTGAAATAGAAAAGCACTACGAATGAACTCTGAAAAGGTTGAAAGTTGGCATGGTATCATCATTTCACCCACATAGCATGTGCAAGAAAGTAGAGAGTTTTATGGTGAAAACTGGATGCATTTCGTGTACAAAACGGACAATCTCTTTCGAACTATGAGTGTTTCATATGGAAACTCGTCTGTTATACAAAGGGATTTCATTTTTTTCAACTTATTTAAACTGCATAGTTTTTCTGTGTTCAAAATGCACCATTCAAAGCCACATCATCAATTTTCAACCTTTCCGACTTCATTTGTTATTTTCCATGCATTTACTGATTTTTTTGAGCTATAAGACCCTGAAATTGAAAAGCACTACAAATGAACTCTGAAAAGGTTGAAAGTTGGCATGGTATCATCATTTCACCCACATAGCATGTGCAAGAAAGTAGAGAGGGTTACGGCAAAAACTGGATGCACTTCGTGTACAAAACGGACAATCTCTTTCGAAGTATGAGGGTTTCATACGGAACTCGTCTGTTATACAAAGGGATTTCATTATTTTTGGACTTATTTGAACTCCTTAGTTTTTATGTGTTCAAAATGCACCATTCACAGCCACATCATCAATTTTCAACCCTTTCTGACTTCATTTTTTATTTTCCATGCATTTACTGATTTTTTGAGCTATAAGACCCTGAAATTGAAAAGCACTACAATGAACTCTGAAAAGGTTGAAAGTTGCATGGTATCATCATTTCACCCACATAGCATGTGCAAGAAAGTAGAGAGGGTTACGGCAAAAACAGGATGCACTTCGTGTACAAAACGGACAATCTCTTTTGAAGTATGAGGGTTTCATACGGAAACTCGTCTGCTATACAAAGGGATTTCATTTTTTTGAACTATTTGAACTCCATAGTTTTTCTGTGTTCAAAATGCACCATTCAAAGCCCCATCATATAATTTCAACCCTTTCTGACTTCATTTGTTATTTTCCATGCATTTACGGATTTTTCTGAGCAATAAGACCCTGAAATTGAAAAGCACTACAAATGAACTCTGAAAAGGTGAAAGTTAGCATGGTATCATCATTTCACCCACATAGCATTGTGCAAGAAAGTAGAGAGGGTTACGACAAAAACTGGATGCACTTCGTGTACAAAACGGACAATCTCTTTCGAAGTATGAGGGTTTCATACGGAAACTCGTCTGTTATACAAAGGGATTTCATTTTTTTGACTTATTTGAACTCCATAGTTTTTATGTGTTCAAAATGCACCATTCAAAGCCATATCATCATTTTTCAACCCTTTCTGACTTCATTTGTTATTTTCCATGCATTTACTGATTTTTGAGCTATAAGACCCTGAAATGAAAAGCACTACAAATGAACTCTGAAAAGGTTGAAAGTTGGCATGGTATCATCATTTCACCCACATAGCATGTGCAAGAAAGTAGAGAGGGTTACGACAAAAACTGGATGCACTTCGTGTACAAAACGGACAATCTCTTTCGAAGTATCAGGGTTTCATACGGAAACTCATCTGTTATACAAAGGGATTTCATTTTTTGAACTTATTTGAACTGCATAGTTTTTCTGTGTTCAAAATGCACCATTCAAAGCCACATCATCAATTTTCAACCCCTTTCTGACTTCATTTGTTATTTTCCATGCATTTTACTGATTTTTTGAGCTATAAGACCCTGAAATTGAAAAGCACTACAAATGAACTCTGAAAAGGTTGAAAGTTGGCATGGTATCATCATTTCACCCCATAGCATGGGCAAGAAAGTAGAGAGGGTTACGACAAAAACTGGATGCACTTCGTGTACAAAACGGACAATCACTTTCGAAGTATGAGGGTTTCATACGGAAACTCGTCTGTTATACAAAGGGATTTCATTTTTTTTGGACTTATTTGAACTCCTTAGTTTTTATGTGTTTCAAAATGCACCATTCACAGCCACATCATCAATTTTCAACCCTTTCTGACTTCATTTGTTATTTTCCATGCATTTACTGATTTTTTGAGCTATAAGACCCTGAAATTGAAAAGCACTACAAATGTACTCTGAAAAGTTGAAAGTTGGCATGGTATCATCATTTCACCACATAACATGTGCAAGAAAGTCGAGAGGGTTACGGCAAAAACTGGATGCACTTCGTGTACAAAACGGACAATCTCTTTCGAAGTATGAGGGTTTCATACGGAAACTCGCCTGTTATACAAATGGATTTCATTTTTTTGAACTTATTTGAACTCCATAGTTTTTCTGTGTTCAAAATGCACCATTCAAAGCCACACCATCAATTTTCAACCCTTTCTGACTTCATTTGTTATTTTCCATGCATTTACTGAATTTTTTGAGCTATAAGACCCATGAAATTGAAAAGCACTACAAATGAACTCTGAAAAGGTTGAAAGTTGGCATGGTATCATCATTTCACCCCCATAGCATGGGCAAGAAAGTAGAGAGGGTTACGACAAAAACTGGATGCACTTCGTGTACAAAACGGACAATCTCTTTCGAAGTATGAGGGTTTCATACGGAAACTCGTCTGTTATACAAAGGGATTTCATTTTTTTTGGACTTATTTGAACTCCTTAGTTTTTATGTGTTCAAAACGCACCATTCACAGCCACATCATCAATTTTCAACACTTTCTGACTTCATTTGTTATTTTCCATGCATTTACTGATTTTTTGAGCTATAAGACCCTGAAATTGAAAAGCACTACAAATGAACTCTGAAAAAGTTGAAAGTTGGCATGGTATCATCATTTCACCCACATAGCATGTGCAAGAAAGTCGAGAGGGTTACGGCAAAAACTGGATGCACTTCGTGTACAAAACGGACAATCTCTTTCGAAGTATCAGGGTTTCATACGGAAACTCGCCTGTTATACAAATGGATTTAATTTTTTGAACTTATTTGAACTCCATAGTTTTTCTGTGTTCAAAATGCACCATTCAAAGCCACATCATCAAATTTCAACCCTTTCTGACTTCATCTGTTATTTTCCATGCATTTACTGATTTTTTTGAGCTATAAGACCTGAAATTGAAAAGCACTACAAATGAACTCTGAAAGGTTGAAAGTTGGCATGGTATCATCATTTCACCCACATAGCATGTGCAAGAAAGTAGAGAGGGTTACGACAAAAACTGGATGCACTTCGTGTACAAAACGGACAATCTCTTTCGAAGTATGAGGGTTTCATACGGAAACTCGTCTGTTATACAAAGGGATTTCATTATTTTTGGACTTATTTGAACTCCATAGTTTTTATGTGTTCAAAATGCACCATTCACAGCACACCATCAATTTTCAACCCTTTCTGACTTCATTTGTTATTTCCATGCATTTACTGATTTTTTTGAGCAATAAGACCCTGAAATTGAAAAGCACTAACGAATGAACTCTGAAAAGGTTGAAAGTTGGCATGGTATCATCATTTCACCCACATAGCATGTGCAAGAAAGTCGAGAGGGTTACGGCAAAAACTGGATGCACTTCGCGTAGAAAACGGACAATCTCTTTCGAAGTATGAGGGTTTTCATACGGAAACTCGTCTGCTATACAAAGGGATTTCATTTTTTTGAACTTATTTGAACTCCATAGTTTTTCTGTGTTCAAAATGCACCATTCAAAGCCACATCATCAATTTTCAACCCTTTCTGACTTCATTTGTTATTTTCCATGCATTTACTGATTTTTTTGAGCAATAAGACCCTGAAATTGAAAAGCACTACGAATGAACTCTGAAAAGGTTGAAAGTTGGCATGGTATCATCATTTCACCACATAGCATGTGCAAGAAAGTCGAGAGGGTTACGGCAAAAACTGGATGCACTTCGCGTACAAAACGGACAATCTCTTTTGAAGTATGAGGGTTTCATACGGAAACTCGTCTGCTATACAAAGGGATTTCATTTTTTGAACTTATTTGAACTCCATAGTTTTTCTGTGTTCAAAATGCACCATTCAAAGCCCCATCATCAAATTTTCAACCCTTTCTGACTTCATTTGTTATTTTCCATGCATTTACTGATTTTTTTGAGCTATAAGACCCTAAAATTGAAAAGCACTACAAATGAACTCTGAAAAGGTTGAAAGTTGGCATGGTATCATCATTTCACCACATAGCATGTGAAAGAAAGTAGAGAGGGTTACAACAAAAAACTGGATGCACTTCGTGTACAAAACGGACAATCTCTTTCGAAGTATGAGGGTTTCATACGGAAACTCGTCTGTTATACAAAGGGATTTCATTTTTTTTGGACTTATTTGAACTCCATAGTTTTTATGTGTTCAAAATGCACCATTCACAGCCACATCATCAATTTTTCAACCCTTTCTGACTTCATTTGTTATTTTCCATGCATTTACTGATTTTTTGAGCTATAAGACCCTGAAATTGAAAAGCACTACAAATGAACTCTGAAAAAGTTGAAAGTTGGCATGGTATCATCATTTCACCCACATAGCATGTGCAAGAAAGTAGAGAGGGTTACGGCAAAAACTGGATGCACTTCGTGTACAAAACGGACAATCTCTTTCGAAGTATCAGGGTTTCATACGGAAACTCGTCTGGTATACAAAGGGATTTCATTTTTTTGAACTTATTTGAACTGCATAGTTTTTCTGTGTTCAAAATGCACCATTCAAAGCCACACCATCAATTTCAACCCTTTCTGACTTCATTTGTTATTTTCCATGCATTTACTGATTTTTTTGAGCTATAAGACCCTGAAATTGAAAAGCACTACAAATGAACTCTGAAAAGGTTTGAAAGTTGGCATGGTATCATCATTTCACCCACATAGCATGTGCAAGAAAGTAGAGAGGGTTACGACAAAAACTGGATGCACTTCGTGTACAAAACGGACAATCTCTTTCGAAGTATCAGGGTTTCATACGGAAACTCGTCTGTTATACAAAGGGATTTCATTTTTTTGGACTTATTTGAACTCCATAGTTTTTCTGTGTTCAAAATGCACCATTCACAGCCACATCATCAATTTTCAACCCTTTCTGACTTCATTTGTTATTTTCCATGCATTTACTGATTTTTTGAGCTATAAGACCCTGAAATTGAAAAGCACTACAAATGAACTCTGAAAAGGTTGAAAGTTGGCATGGTATCATCATTTCACCCCATAGCATGGGCAAGAAAGTAGAGAGGGTTACGACAAAAACTGGATGCACTTCGTGTACAAAACGGACAATCACTTTCGAAGTATGAGGGTTTCATACGGAAACTCGTCTGTTATACATAGGGATTTCATTTTTTTTGGACTTATTTGAACTCCTTAGTTTTTATGTGTTCAAAATGCACCATTCACAGCCACATCATCAATTTTCAACCCTTTCTGACTTCATTTGTTATTTTCCATGCATTTACTGATTTTTTGAGCTATAAGACCCTGAAATTGAAAAGCACTACAAATGAACTCTGAAAAAGTTGAAAGTTGGCATGGTATCATCATTTCACCCACATAGCATGTGCAAGAAAGTCGAGAGGGTTACGGCAAAAACTGGATTGCACTTCGTGTACAAAACGGACCAATCTCTTTCGAAGTATCAGGGTTTCATACGGAAACTCGCCTGTTATACAAATGGATTTCATTTTTTTGAACTTATTTGAACTCCATAGTTTTTCTGTGTTCAAAATGCACCATTCAAAGCCACACCATCAATTTTCAACCCTTTCTGACTTCATTTGTTATTTTCCATGCATTTACTGAATTTTTGAGCTATAAGACCCTGAAATTGAAAAGCACTACAAATGAACTCTGAAAAGGTTGAAAGTTGGCATGGTATCATCATTTCACCCCCATAGCATGGGCAAGAAAGTAGAGAGGGTTACGACAAAAACTGGATGCACTTCGTGTACAAAACGGACAATCTCTTTCGAAGTATGAGGGTTTCATACGGAAACTCGTCTGTTATACAAAGGGATTTCATTTTTTTTGGACTTATTTGAACTCCTTAGTTTTTATGTGTTCAAAATGCACCATTCACAGCCACATCATCAATTTTCAACCCTTCTGACTTCATTTGTTATTTTCCATGCATTTACTGATTTTTTGAGCTATAAGACCCTGAAATTGAAAAGCACTACAAATGAACTCTGAAAAAGTTGAAAGTTGGCATGGTATCATCATTTCACCCACATAGCATGTGCAAGAAAGTCGAGAGGGTTACGGCAAAAACTGGATGCACTTCGTGTACAAAACGGACAATCTCTTTCGAAGTATCAGGGTTTCATACGGAAACTCGCCTGTTATACAAATGGATTTCATTTTTTTGAACTTATTTGAACTCCATAGTTTTTCTGTGTTCAAAACGCACCATTCAAAGACACACCATCAATTTTCAACCCTTTCTGACTTCATCTGTTATTTTCCATGCATTTACTGATTTTTTTGAGCTATAAGACCCTGAAATTGAAAAGCACTACAAATGAACTCTGAAAAGGTTGAAAGTTGGCATGGTATCATCATTTCACCCACATAGCATGTGCAAGAAAGTAGAGAGGGTTACGGCAAAAACTGGATGCACTTCGTGTACAAAACGGACAATCTCTTTCGAAGTATGAGGGTTTCATACGGAAACTCGTCTGTTATACAAAGGGATTTCATTTTTTTGGACTTATTTGAACCCCTTAGTTTTTCTGTGTTCAAAATGCACCATTCAAAGCCACACCATCAAATTTCAACCCTTTCTGACTTCATTTGTTATTTTCCATGCATTTACTGATTTTTTTTGAGCTATAAGACCCTGAAATTGAAAAGCACTACAAATGAACTCTGAAAAAGTTGAAAGTTGGCATGGTATCATCATTTCACCCACATAGCATGTGCAAGAAAGTAGAGAGGGTTACGACAAAAACTGGATGCACTTCGTGTACAAAACGGACAATCTCTTTCGAAGTATGAGGGTTTCATACGGAAACTCGTCTGTTATACAAAGGGATTTCATTTTTTTGGACTTATTAGAACTCCATAGTTTTTCTGTGTTCAAAATGCACCATTCACAGCCACATCATCAATTTTCAACCCTTTCTGACTTCATTTGTTATTTTCCATGCATTTACTGATTTTTTGAGCAATAAGACCCTGAAATTGAAAAGCACTACAAATGAACTCTGAAAAGGTTGAAAGTTGGCATGGTATCATCATTTCACCCACATAGC